>NW_027114231.1:82588-151801 GCF_000696795.3 Halyomorpha halys
ATTAATATAATTTTGAATATTAATATAATTCTGTATATAATTATAATTTTGGATATACATATAATTTATGATTGGTCCCTTCACAAGTACGTGTTGTAACCAACATTTCACGCTGCAAAACCACATCCCCACATTATGGCTTAAGCCTGTGAAACGTATTTTTTTCAGCACACCTGTTTTTCGAAAATACATAAAATGAGTGTTTCAAACACCGCTCCTCACGTAGATGCTCAGACAAATAAAATGTATTAATAATAATAACGTTTAATTATAACTATATATGATGAGGAGATGGTTAGGGGTGCGGTCCGTAGAAAACACAAACAAGTTGAGAGAACTCATTTAATTGTGCCAACGTTTCGGTCAGAGTTTCTAGCCTTCATCAGGGCTAAGCGCAAAGAACAAGATAAGAACCAATGAATAAAAGAAAAGAAAAATTTAAAAAGAGAATTAATAATAACATGTTTTCGTTAAATTTATAATTAACACGTTTAATAATAACATTTATTCTTAAATCTAGAATTTTAGTTAATTATGTATCTTACCTGCTCTGTAGAAATGGTGGAGAAAAAATACTGATACTTGTACTTGTAAGATGTTTTTAGTTGGCATTAATTGTCAGTATGTTTTCAGAATCAAAAATTGGTACTCGCATTTTGTGTGTTAAACTTCAAGAAACAGATTTGGTCCCGTGCCCGTCTGTATTCATAATAGTGTTCTGGCACGGTCTATTTTGATGGATTTTTCAAGAATTGTGCTCATGCATGCTTAAATGTATTTTTTACAACGCACCTGTATATCGAAAATGGACATATAATCAGAATGAAGTCAGAAGAAATTTCTCGAAAGTTTTTAGAGAAAAGGATATAGAAAAGGGCACGAAAATCAAGGTTATATTGTGTGGATAAAGAGGCCAGGCATATTATCAGCTATGGAAATTGGAGAGCAGTATAAAAAAGTTAATATGGCTGGTAGTTGAAGTCACCGGAGGCCCTGACAAAATACACTAATTTGTAATTTTCCCTAAGAAATTTCTTTAGCACTGGAGGAAGTAATCAGTAGTGTAGAGCAACTTTAATGAAACCTTTTAAAACATTCTAAAGCGGTATTCATGATCTTTAGTTTAACATGTTAAAGCGTGTTAAATGGAAAAACTCATGTTAAATGGAGAAATATTTCCTTCTTTTACCATGTTAAAATGATATACCATATAACATGGCTGTTAAATGGAGAATGACATCACGCAACAAACAGTTCAGCTTGTCACCATTTTGTTTGTTGTAGTGACAAGGTATGTAGTATTATACATATTACTTGCTCATCGATTGTGTTAGTGTTGTGTTGGATGTATTTATAAAAAATGAAGAAATGTGTGACAATGATTCTCTTCTTTACTAGCTAGAAGATCACTAACACACTCAGTGGCCAAACTTTAACTTTTCACTCAATTTAGGCAAGTTGTAATAAATTATTTTCATCAAAACTTAGAAGTAAACAATAACATGAAGTTTTGGAATAAAAGTTATAAAACAAGTTGCTCAAAAAATCCGCTAGGAGCTCTTATGCATTTAATATTTAACGTGGCTATAAATAGGGCTGCTCACAATCCTATACTTAAAATATTTAGCATGGTAAAACATTTTAAATTTAACAGAAATTAATGAATACCCCTTAAGTATATTGTTTCAAAGAAATCGTTTCACATCCATTCATTAGTATCCAAATATTATTCTAGAGTTTTCCTTGTTTGGTAGGAAGTATAAATATTCATGTTGTAAATAGAGATTTATTTACGCACTAAATGATATATTATTTACAGACTTAAGGTTACTTTTATCTGTCTTTAGGCTCTTGTTCTTTGTTGGAATTATACCTATAACGTTTGCTTTGGTCGAAAATAAGTTCGCCCGCAATATAAAAGATCAAAGAGTGAATGAGATGTAGAAAGAGAGAGATGAAGAAATGGGAGCTATTGCGAGACTTAAAGATCCAATCCTCCAGAGTGCCCTTCGGTCCTGGCCTGTCATTACATTACATTGTCTGTCCCCTATGGCAGTACATCCTTTTGTTTTATTTTGTCCTTCTGTCTCAGTGAAATATCTTCTCTTCCCTAATCGTCCCTCCGAGTACAAAACATATCAATCTTTATCTCAAGATAGGAACGAATTTTTATTGAAAATTATACTTCTTTTTTTACTGTTGTGAGTACATCTTTGTCATAAGGTTTCATTCACAAGTATTTCATTACTAGACTTGTGTGCTTTGATCTAAATGCTTAAATTACTCGTTAAATTATATTTTTTTATACCTATTCATTCATAAGTTATTACTACCCGATTTTCGTGCAATTATGTCTTTTATTCATTTTCTTCGACTTCAGTCCAACCACGATAGAAATTTGAGTCATGAAAAGGTCATTGCAATTATGTCTTTTATTCAATTTCTTCAAATTCAGTCCGACCTCGACAGAAATTCAAATCATGAAAAGATCCGTTATATGATTACTAGATTTATATTACACAAAATCTCGAGCTTAAAAATTTTCAACTCAATATTTTGAGACATAAAAATTGGAATTTTATTGATCCGTCAAAAAAGTGATACTTATTTATAAGTAAAACGCACCGAATAATAAGTTTTAGGCTCAAAATGTCCTGAAACATTCTTGAAGAGTCACCGAGCAATTTGAGCTTTTAGCTCTAAAATTGCTATATCACAATTCGTGGATAGACTAAAAACATTTGAGAGAATAACTTTTTTTAAAATTAGAAAATAAATCTTTAATAAATAATTTTATAATATTTATTAGTAACGATACCGTAATAAGTTAGTTCTTTATATTAAAATAACAGTATGTTCAATAATTAATTACCAATGATCAACGGAATAAGATCCTATGTTTGGCAGTGAAATGCTAATTCATTTAGGATAATCTAAATCCAGTATGGCCCAGGGAGTTCTCAACTATATGCTGATGTCTACTGGGTTGATGCTAAAGAGTAGGATCTGCCTAATACCATTGTCTTTGAAGACTACTTATGTTTAGCAGTTTTTTAGGGTCAAGTATTGAAAACAACGAAACAAACTGTGACAAGAATCTTATAGCACGTAGATTAAGGATTCAGGAAAAGGAAAGAGTTTATTACTTTAAAATAATTCATTATTTTATTAGTTATTGATATGTTTAAACAGATTTATTAACTAAAGTAGTTTCTCACTATTCGTTTTATCCTCATGTGATTTAGTAGAAACCTAGAATATTTAATTTTTTTTAATAAATAATAATAAATCGAAAATAAAATTGCTTGGTTTCGCAACTGCGTTAAGTTGCTAACACACAGCATACTGATCCATCAAAGAGAAAAGATAAAAATTACAAAAAACCTTAATTTGACGTCCAGTGGACGTTGTGAATTATATATTTGTCAATAATCAGCCAAGTAGTCTCGAAACATTATAAATAAACGAAATTGATATTATATTTTCGTTCTACGATCCTATTTGTCCTAAAAACCTATGCATGATGAGATACAAACATATATTTTAGAATATGAGAATATATTTTGAATATATGTTATAATCTGAAATGCTTTAAAACCTTTTTTTAAGCTATTTTCCCGTTGTAAGTACAACCACATGTATATACAGTTATACATTGTACAAAAAATTAAAAGACATTGAATTGTTGATAATTTTCTGGTCTTTATTTTAATATAGGGTTATCTTAGCTTAGCCTACTTTGCAAATTCTTAGCCATAATAAGTGATCCATAATGATTTTTATTTGATTTTCCATATTTGCAACAAATAAATTTGTTAGACGATATCACATTTGTGTTTAGCACTCAAGAAAATATACATGACAAACTAGAAACAAATTCATCAGAACTTTCCAACTGAAGCCTTATTGAACACCATTTAACGTATTGTTCATTAGCATCTATTGTGCAAAAGCCACATATTGTGCAAAAAAAGATAGCAACATGAATTCTATGTACTTTTTTTTTTAAATATTGGACTTTCTAATTGAAGACTTTTTTGAAGACTATTGGACTGGACTGCATGTTCCTGTTACCCCCTGACTACTATCTAGCCCGAAGCGGGAGAGAGGTCGCAGGTGTGCCCGCTCCCCGTAATTCCCTCCTCCTGGACCTCCCTTAACGAGTTTGCAGGGACCTTCAGAGTACCTTGTTAGGAAGAACCCTTCCTAGGCTATTTTATACCGCAACCAATTTACTCCGTCTACCTTCGCCTCCACCATATACTGGGTGTAGATTTTAAAATACTTTATATTTTAACATATAACAGTTCATTTCTTTTTTTTTTTGGTGAAGTTCAATTGAGATCTCTTTAATATTTCAATGCAGAAATTTGAGAATTAGACGTTCAGCAAACAATGCTAAAATTTGAAAAGTTTCATTTAAAATTAGTCGTTACATTTTCCTTTATATTTAAGAGTCACTGATTAAATTATTGTTTTAAAATTTAAATTAAAGATAACATTTTGACCTATATAATATAATAAAATAAATGTGTTATTTTTATAAGCACTAATTTCCTTTTGATTCTGAAGGAAAATTTAAATTATTATTTTCTTTTGCATCTTGTGGGATGGATAAACCCATTATTTCACTCAAATGATTACATCTTTTTACATACACTTCATTTGTAAGTGATCACAGTATTTTATTTTGTTAATAGTAATTAGTTGTGTTAAGATCATATTAAGACTAGGTCGGTTTGGTTTATGTTTTGATAGTGACTGTTAGACCTGATGCTTGTTGGGTTGGTTAGAACGTGTTATTGCGATTAATATCTATCAGTCACCAACTAATCCAGTGGTGAATGAGGTACCTATTTTGCAGAATCTCGAGTTATATTTTCTCAGAACGACTATTTGATAGCTGTATCACTTGTAAGAAAATATTACTAATTAATATCTAATATTTTAATTTACTTCTCTATACTTTTTTTTTTTATTTTAATATTTTAAATTGTTTTATTAATAAAAAAGAATTTTTACGGGGAATTCAAAGTAATCAAATCCACGTCTCTATGGTTTTTTACTGCTTCATCATACAAATCGTAGGTAACGATTATAACAGAAAAGATTCGATTTACTTGATTCTGCCTATTGTGATGTTGGATGATATAAGGAAAGATGAGTTTTGGCGCTTTATGAAAATTTTCAAGAATGTTCAAAAACTTTTTATTTTAAATCTTCCTTTAAATATTTTCTGTTGTTTTTATTTTCTGGAAATTAATTATTACCTTGTTGTTATAATTTCTTAATTCAATTAAGTTTACAATGATACAATAATCTTGTTGACGTTGCGGACGGGTCGTCCATCTTTAGGAGCCTACCTCTTAACAAATATGTAGTTGCAACTTTTTTCTTATGTTAAAGTTTTGAATTATAGCCAAATGTTTGTTTTAATATTAGTCTTTACACCTTTAATATCGTATTTGGTTTTCTTTGGTTATTTCCTGTTCGAAATTTTCCCATGATTATATAAAAACTGTAACCGTAAACATTTTTATAATTGACAATAATCACCATATATATATCACTGTAATTTTTTTATATGGTTAATTACCTTTTTTTACGCTGTGAGAGGTTGTTTTTTTTACATTATTTACCATTTGCTGACTTGTGTTCTTTTTTCTTATTAATGAAATTAGCACAGGATGGACACATAAATACAATACTAAATTATTACTCAAACCACCCTACATATTAAATCAGAAACAGAGAAAAAAAAGCAGTTGATTTAACAGATGAAAAAAATTTAAAAGAAATAAAAAATAAAATTTGTTAAGATATCATTTTTAACCAAATAAATTAATAAATAATTGGTGGTTCCAAAAAGTTAACCAAAATCAAATAATCGACCAAAAAAGTAAAGTTGAAAAAAAATTTTTAATTCAAATGGAAATATAAATAGATACAAAGAACCAAATAGAAACAATAGAATAATAGATTTCTTTTTTTCAAAAAATTGATAATGACAAAGAACAATAACATAAATAAAAATAAATTAGGTTTGAGAAACGTTTACCAATCAAAAACAAGTATTGGCACAATCAGGAATAAAATAATGCCAAATTACTAAAATATTTAAAATTAAAATTAAGTTTAAACATTTTTGTCAAAATGCCTACTACTGGTGCACTTACTAAACAATTATCTAAAAGTGTAACTGCATCTACACTCCTATTAACGATTGCATAGTTTAAAAATCTAGTTATTTAAAATTAATTATTGTTTTAAGGGAAAAAACCCGGAAACAGATATTTCTGCTGCCTTTTTCCTTAAACATCCCTAGAGTCTTTAGCTTAATTATCACATATACGTCAAATAACAAATAAATTTTCGAATTTATTAAAATTGATATTCATATATACTGCATGGAACTCAAACAGTCCGTTTTTATATAAATGCTAAATCAATTGTTTGTTCTATACGTTTTAATTAATTCTTTCCCAATTGTAGCATTATTTGAAGAGCTAATTAGAACTCAAGTTTAAACTTTTGAAATATACCACAGTTTTAGATTTAAATGAATTAAATGTTTTGCTTTTTTTTTTTAAAGAAGTATTTAAAATATTCTTAGGAAGATCCGTATTGTTCTTCCACTTTCAGCTCTTGAATTACCATTCAAAATATAATTCAATCAAAGGATAAATTATTATAGGGTATATGGGACAATTATATATAAAATAAATAGGATATCCATTCATCAATGAATATAAGTTTATAAAAAATTGTTTATTGTTTAAATCGGTTTTTTTAAATGTCTGGCTATTTTCTTAAATGAGCGCTTCGTGACCTGTAACAGAAAACAGAAAATATAGATTATAATTTTATTATGATAAAGAGATATGATTAATTTAACAAATGTGTGGCTAGTTTCATATGGTATCTACATAGTAGAAACTAAAAAGTGTTATTTTGTCAAATACTATTAGAATCATTGATAATTACTAAGTATATTTAATTTTATTGAACTGCTGTTGATTCCTTGTTTTTAAGTTAAGTTGGGATAGAAGAATCATCAAACATTTTTCGAAAAGAATTAATTATTGGCTTAATAAATATTTAAATTATCAATATACTTCTTGTTTTTTGTTTTTTTTTATTTATTGATATTTACAACTGTATAAAAAATACAACAAGTAAATTTGATCATAATGACATAATGATCAGGAAAATATGTGGAACGGAGAACGGCGTTATATATGTAGGTGAGGAATAGGATGGCTTTTCGAGGAAGAAGTTTAGGATGTGGGATGTTATTAGGTCGTATGCAGGAGCTTTGCGGGTAGGTAATCGTTGAATGATGCTGGCTGGATAGTTCAGAAGGATGAAAATCAATATACTTAAAAATAATATTCATCTAATTTAATTATTTATATGATTGTTACAAACTATCTCAAATTGGAGCTAAATAATTAAAAAGCATGAAATAATTTTATCCGGATTTTTCTTCCACTATCTATGGAAGGACCGTTGCCTCAATTTCTTAGTATCTATGATTGTGGTTAATTTTAAGTCTACTTGTCTGTTATTATTGTTGCTGTTTTTATTTTTTCTACTTATATTCTTCCTATTGCCTTAATTAATCTTTTATTTGCTTACTACATATTAATTTCACTAATGGTATCAATACAATATTGACCCATATCCATTGAACCTATTTCTACTGGCCTATATGATATAATATAATCACTATGTTTAAATTAATATGATATCAACTAATACGTTTTACTTGTGTTTATAAATTCAGCTACAATTAAAATAATAAAAACTGTTTAAAAAAAATAATACTGTTTTCATTGTAGGTATTTATTTATATAAAATTTCGTTTTAGTATTTATATAATCCTGCCACTGAAACAATTTTTTTTTTTCAACTTGCGAAATATCTATACTGATCTGTATTACGACAAAAATGACTTTATGAAATAATATAGTATTATTTAAATTTAAAATTCCCGATTTTACTGAATTATTGTTTTCCCCCATGCATTCGCAACCTTACGAATAGTAAATAAATAATGTACATCCTCAGTATAGATTATATTTGTTATGAACAATTTATATAAAAAAGATTTCTTTCTATAAACGTCGGAATGCAGATATTAGGAGTCCGGTATGAAATAAAGGAGTCGGACGCATTCTACATCGCTCTCCTACAGGTAGACACGTGGGATGGCATTCCTCCTCGTCCTGACACAATATAAGTGCTCCCGATTCCCCATTCCCCTAGGTCCCCAGCCGGGGAATGTAATTCTTTTCTGGGATGGGGACAGGCTATAATGTGGACGGGGGCAGTTATGGTAAGGAGTCCACCCTCACATATGTTGCCATGTTTATGCCGCCCCTCGGCCATCCTCTGCCCCTGATAAATGGCGATTGGGGGTGGCTCAAGCCTATGGCCGCCAAAACTCCACGTAGTTAATGTTCAAAGATTTAATTTTTAATTTCTTCAATTAAAAATAGTTCAGTTGATGTCGGCCAAGCTTAATGCTAGTTTAATTTTTTTTTTTTATCTTAATTTATTCACACCATAAGGCTTCTGTTTCATAATGATACTAGTAATATTATATATTAAACACAAGCATACTAACTACATAGAACAAGCACTAATACTTTTTGTTTTATAGTAGGGACGACCATTGATAAAATTAAGTGGAAGTCAAAATTTTACTAGTTAACGACATTGTAACAAGTACATAGTTAGAGACGGATAGTTACTTTGTACTTCATTACAAGACAGTACCCAGATTGTAAAAAATTAAAACATATTATTGAATAATAATAGTGCCAGTTCATTTTTCAATATCGTTTCTTCTCTTATAAAAATTATCAATCAAAAAACGAAACATTGTACAAATATAAATAAATAATTTTAAATCACTACATTTTCATTAACTCGATACTCATCATGTGGTCTAAATCAGTACAATATCTTGATTTAACTCCGGGCTGATCGCTCAGATTACATGTGCATCTCACGTGAAGTTACTAAGTTAGTAACCTTAAAAAAACAAAAAACAAAGTAACTCAAGCTACAAAGTTTGGAACTCCCCAAAAACGACATGTCTTAAGAAAAAATGCTACGTATTTTAGGAAAACAATAGATTCTGAAAACCCACTAAACAATTGGTAAGTATAGCAAATCTTAGAAAACCTGATAACGCTCCCTATATCACAGAATAATCTTAAAGCGACAATAAATCACAATGCGAATACGTTTTCTAAAATCAGATTCAAAAAATAGAATCGGGACACCTGAAAATCCAATAAACGATCTCCATGTCGAGGGAAATTAGAAAATGCGAAAAATTGAAACGCGCACACGCAGTCAAACATATAATCATACCCAGAAACCCCAGTAAATGATCAATATATTGAAGAAAACTCAAAAGGAATAGTAAACGGAATCGCGCTTGCGTGATCAAGATTTCGATTAAATAAACCGAATCAGGATACATAAAAAACGATCCCCACAGAAAACTACAAAATTGACAATAATCCGAAATACGTATGCTCAGTTATAAATACTTTAGTAAGTTTGAAAATAGAATTCTGGAAAACCTAATTAACGATACCTATACCGAACTATCTAATAATTAAATATATGATTAAATTTTTTAGATCCATCTCCTAATAAAAATAAAGATATGTTTATATTTATAAGCATTAGAATAACTAACTATAATTTTATTTGTCATTAATATCCACTTGAAATTAGCACTTAATATAGGTTATCTAATTAATGAAATAAATGTCGAATGAATATGATGAAATCATTTGGAAAGTAATTATTGAATTTAACAAAATTATTTTTAATCATTAAAAGAAAAATATTAATTTAATGAAATTATTCAAGTCTTTACATTGGATATGGAAAAAAAATATTATTTATATGGAATGCTCACATTTGACTTAAAAAAGGTTTTATCAATTGAGTTACAATACCTTGTATGTTTAAAAAAACGTTTTGTTCATCATTTGTGAAAACATCTCTGTCAAAGGTCAAACTGCATTGTAGTACTTTCCCTCAACCTCGGAATTTCCCGTTTTCTCACTGCTTGTGAAATTCTTTGTCTGTATTACTTTGAATATTTCTAATTTGTAGATAAGAAAATAAAAATCTAGACTTATTCAATATCATTACAGCGCTGAATATTTTAAGAAAATCTCTTATCAACCAAAAAGCTGACAAAAAATTACATCTATGTATACAATGAGGGGAAAACAAAACGAAACATCTTTGTTTTTTGATGGGATAAATTAATTAAACATTTTTTACATTTATTATTCCTAAGGAATAGTACTATTCCGACAAATATTGAATTATTTTTATATGGATAATGTTAAATCGTTAACCATTTCCATATTATACATAAATAGAGGGTGCAAAATGAAAATGTTTCATTTTTCAATTATTAAAATTTACCATGAATTGAAAATTGACACTGAAAACAAAAACGAGGTTTTCCCTTTATAATTTTACATGTTAAATGATAAATTTCAGCAATTCAGAAAATGATACTTTTTAATTTTTCTAAGGTTTTTAAATTATTCAAATAAGAAAAATAAAGAAACCGAAATGCTTGTCGAAATATTGGCATCTAACCTAAGGATTAATATACTGGAAAAATTAGAATAAGTCCGGATAGATTAACCAGGTTTTAATTAAAATTAATTTCGTCTCATGAAGTGCCATTATTGAGCTGATAGTTCCAACGTTCATACATTTATTAAATTTATTATTCATATATTTAGTTATTTGATGAAATAGGAATATATATATATATATTCTAAAAAACAGTACCAAGGTCCATGTATACCATACAGATGCATCTAGATATGCCTAGGATAGATGGAATACAGTGTTATTTTAAAGAAATAAGGTTTATTGGATTCACAACCCGATGTAATAACACTTAAATGGTAACAATTCTTTTTTACCTGTTCAATCAATCCTGAATTCCCTAGGTTAATCTATCCAATTTGTCCGGTATAGATGAACCATCTTTTTACAAACCATTCAGTGACGTACGGGACACCATGTTAAGTTAGATGTATAAAAAGATATTACAGTGATAATGCGGAAAAATAATTCAATTGAGATATTTTGACGTGAAATGTGAATTAAGCTTCAAATAGTTTTCACTTACCAAAGCAAGAAAAAGGCTTTTAACTAAGACTGTTATAACAATAATGAACAAAATTAATCATAAGATGGAAGCACTGACATAACAAGAGCAAAGACCTTGTTATCTCATAAAAATAAGGTGTTACTTTTTTCCCCCTTTTCAATTTAGCGTATTTTGCTTCAATAATAATTATATGATTTATAATAAAAATCCATCTTATTTGTTTGTATTGGTATGAAGTAATCTTTATTTGTACATGTCTACATGGTAAGCTAAATATTTGGTATGATTTGTGGACTACAACACATGGAAGCCGTAGTTATTAATATTATATTTAATAAATAGATTTTATATTATCAGGGAATGTTGTTTTAAACATGTGAAATTAGCGTTTTTGATTCTATTCCTGTAGATATAGAGTACAAGTATATACTTAGTACAATCTAAATAACTCCGCCTTATTGTTACCAAAAATAATCATAATTTATTGAAAACAACTATTTTTTTTATTGTAGTCGATAAAGACAGAATCATGGAATTATCTTGTCTTTTCAGCATATTTATGTCAAATAAATCAAGATTAAATTTATTTACTGCTTAAAATTAGTTCACAATCATATGGCGGTCTATTCATTCGTGTAAAAATCTGTATAAACTTCCACTGAGTGCTGACTTATTTTTTTGTTCATCAGGTTTACCCTAGTACAGCATGTATTTGGATGATGAATTTTTATTTAAATAAACATTTATATCTTAAAAAAAGATAAAAAATTATGAGCAATAATTGACTTAGCTAGCGGCTAATTTGTTGGAAAAAGTTATGAATAAATCCGAAAATAACTGTGATTATCAGTGGTACAGATTTTGGGCTGTTTTTAGACTTTTATGTTAACATATCTACAAGAATCTATTGTTTCAGATAAAACCGGCATATGTCCTAAAACTTAATTGGGATTTATTTAACAAAATAAAGGAGCAATTTTAATTTTAAAACACCTACACATTTTTAGTAACATTAATTTTTATTTCTCTAGATTCAATTTTAAGCATTTCAATAACTAAATACACTTTTAAAGCATTTTAACAAATTAATAAATTTAATTTTTAAAGCATTCTAATAAATTAGTTGATACTCAAAATAGCTAAAAGTTACTATTATAGTCATTCGTTAACATTATTATGTTACTTTGAACTATTTACTATTTTCATAAACCTTACATCGAATTTAGAAACTTTATGGGAACTATTAGCTTAAATAAAGTAATAAAAAATAAATAAGCAGAACGAATAAATAATCTTAATAAAAAATAATAAATAAACTAACAAGAAAATACATTACCGTACATTTCTTATAGGTTATTTGGATTTTATAAAGTTTTAATAAGTTACGTTGTTTTATCTTTAACTATCGTTATTATTTACTGCTATCAATACTATTAATCTCAAGTACCGGTTGACTATAAAACAAAATTGGCTGTTATGCAAACACAAACATTGTGTCTCAATTATTTTCTCTTCGTTTCTCACAGAAACGGCTTTTCTAACTTTGGTAATGAAAATACAACTAAAGATTATTGAACCGGGGTAAATTACAATAATATCTATAATATATGAATGCTTACTATTATATTATAATTTATATTACTAATTATTAATTTTGAAAGTTTTAATCTATAGCATGTCGGATTGAAATCATCAGTCTCATCCAATAGTTCACAAATATTTTTAGGAATTAAAATTTTAGTATTTTAAACATGTTCTGATCTAATATCCACTAATACTAATTCTCTAATTATATAAAAAAAATTCTGTTGAGATCGCACTTTATTCAGTTGAAAAAATATTTTCTCTTAAATATATTAACAGAAATATTTTGTATCGAGAAATAAAGTTGTTACCAACTGGAAGTATTTTAATTTAAAAAAAAGAAAACCTTTTCTTTGTGTATCCAAATGGTAATTATAAATTATTAATAATATGATATACTATGGTTAAATTTATAACCCTGTGATGCTTAATTATGTTATTACAAACATCTTGAGGTCTCGGGCTTTTCTTGTTCGTTTTGAAGTCCGCCCTTTCTATTTTCATATTTTGAATTCATATGTATATTGATATGACAAGGCATTTTATCTAAAATTCTTTAATTAGTGTTTTTTAAGATTGATACCTCTTGTTCGTCAAACAAATTGCTCGTAAATAGAAATGGTATAATTGAGAATGGGCAAGGAGAGCTAGAAACGTCGTTAAGAATCTTAAAATAAAGTAAAAAAGTTTCAAAGAATTACATTTTTATTTAGAAAATACAATATTACTAATGAAGTATTTCCAAAAAATATTTGAAACTATAAATGTTAAAAAAATTCTAAATGATTACAGAACTTAAAAAAAATATTAATTTGAAAGAGACACATATCCTATTATTATAATTATTATTATTTATAAATTATATCATTTTTATTTAAGCTTATAATTAAAAAAAATATCTTTAATAAAAGATTGATTCCAATGGACTGGTAAAAGGGAACCTCATATGTAAAACTGTTCAGAGTATAAACTTAACGGGATTAATAGCAATCATATAATTTCTCAAGAATCGAAATTAATGAGATTATATGAGGTATGGAAATACAAAAGAGGATAAATCCAAACTTAAAAATTTTCAGAAAATTTAATAATAAGCATAATTTAGGAATTTATGCCCTTCTGAAACTCAATTCGAACTATTGAACGTTAAATTAGATTGGACTTATTACATATAGAGGAATTAAGCATGAGCTCCAGTAAGGGATAAATTCCTGAATTATGCATATTTCTAAAAAAATTCAAACTTAGATTTACCTCCTTGGCTATTTTTAATTTATAAAATATTGTTTCCATTTTTTGAAAAGGGTATCTACCTTCTCTTTGATTTGAAGGAATTATGAACTTATTCTACTACCAGATAATATCAGAGTAAAGATACATATTATTAGTTTAATTTCTACAAACAATGTTGTAAGCAGCATTAAATAAATTGTAAAAGATAAAACACTATAGATAATAAACATAGGTAAATGTTTAAATATATTCTGAAATATTAACTAGCAAATATTGACATATTATTATTATTATTTTTATTACGGAATGCTTATATGCCAAACAACTGGTACTGACTTCCAGAGAAAAAATTAAGATCATTATCAACTCTTTTAACCGATGAACATTTACCAAAATCTAAGTTTTAAGTTAACCTTTGTTTAAGAAAATGAAATTAAATAATATTAGATAGCTGAAAACAAAGTGATTAATATATATTACTCACCCACAAGAAAAATAAGAAAACTCAAAAATACAATATTAGAGAAAAATCTACTTAAAAATATTTAAATATATTGTTATAGGTATGTAGTATCAAGATTCTTCTAAATTTCTGATAATTATTTACTACCAGGCGTTAAGTATTCGCCTGAAAATTAAAAGAAACTTTATACTATTTTGATCTAAGTTATTGTGTTTTTAAATACATTTTTCTAAAATACTGCATTTTTCAATAGTGTTTCTCTTTTCTTTCGGAAGAAGAATATTTTAAATTTATTTAATAAAAATAAAAATTTAATATTGGAAATATTGTATTCCTATAACTTATTTATTATTAGAAATTCGATTCCGTACATGTATTTGATAATATACAATATTATAATACATCCATTTATACCAGAACTACAATTTTTTTGTTAAATATTAATTCATAATATAAGTACTATATTAACATAAATATTTACCTGGTTAATGCTAATATAAGAAGGAAGAGAAGCAGCAAGAGACAGAGCTACACTGACTGAACATATAAGGTGCAAGAAAGGGGTGGGGTGGAATAAAAAAGCACCCTTTGATTAAGGGTTGAGGGGGGCTGCTATCCGGTTGTGTACTCAGTGCTCACAATGCACAGTCTCAGGTTACCTGGGCGGTCTGTTTTAGTCTTTTTGATCTATTATACCAGAAGGATAATCGCTCTTTTTTCCTTCCTGTTTTTGTTCTCATTGGACACGCTTGGCAGTTCCCTTTGGCCAGGAAAATTGTTTTCCATTGTTTTCAATATTAAAAAAAAAGTAGAATTCTAGAACACCAATTGTCTTATTGAATAGTACTGATACTACAGCGATTGAATTCTCAAATTTCTTTTCGACTAGTTGAATTTATAATAAATATGTCCAGGAATATTTAAATTTTGGGGATTACTCAACGAAAATTCTTTTGGACAAAGGTTTGGAAGTACAAATCAAAATTATTTTTAATTATATGATATTCTGTATCAGTCGTCATTATCTTCTATTTTAATTCGTACTTGGTTCTCCTATACTATGTAAATTATGTATATTGTTTTGTGCAAGTGCCACGCAAGAATTTTTTCAATGTTTTTTCGTCAAATCTCAACGTAAATTCAAAGTTTTAAAATACATTACAAAAATATATTTTATAAACTAATGTTCTGTCTTTGTCGTAGTTATATTCTATTTCAAAGCAAAATTAGTTCTCCTAAATTATTTTTTTTTATATAATTACCTCGAAAAATATAATCCGTCTTCATATTTTTTATTTTATTTTTTTATTCAATGAATGTGTTTAGGGTTCTACTATTTGCAGTGGTAAGGCTTGCTCTCACTACCAACTCTAGGTGGCTAACCCAGCTTTGGAAATTATGGAAATGAAGTATTTCTCACATGACTAAGTCAAATGAATTTATCACATACTATTTTACTCTTTCTTTTCTTTAAAAAAAAAATATATGCAAAATACTCAATTATGCATTGCATTAATATGTTTTCAAATATTGAATCAGTCGATGTTGACATTTACCAAGTAATGTTCATTGCTGTCCAAATGAACCGGTCTGGAGACGTCGAAGTAATTTCTGATTGGTCAAAAGGAAACTTTACCCAATATAGATGCTATTGGGAATTCCATCTACCGAATAGGAATTTACTTTGAACTTTGGACAAATATAATTAGCGACGTTTCAACGAGATTTCGATATTTGTCTTTTAGGCAAACTAACAATATTCTTTTTGGCTTACCTGTGTGAAGTAAAGAGGAAAACATTTTTATTAACACATAATTATCACATTTTTAAAATATGATACTTAATAAAAAAATTTGTGTAATAAAGTGTCTTACAAAAAAAAAAAAAAAATGTAACAAGATATTTTTTTATTTCTTCAGCCCCTGGTTGGCCTTACATAGTTGTAACAGTTTGCAAGTTATTTTTTAGTAGTTGATAATGGGGTAGGGAGGTATAATCTCGTGCACGAGGTACCCCTAACTATTTGCAATGCTTTAACATTGAACTATTATAATTAAAAAGAGTAAAAATCAATTAAAAAAATAAAATAAAATAATAATCTAGAGAAAAATAACAAACGAAAACAAAAAGATTTATTGAAAAAAAAAAAAGGACTTGATAATAACAATAAATAAATAAAATCAATGAAATCTGTAAGCTTTAGTTACTTTAATTAGATAATAATCTTTAACATTTGGGGTAGTTATTAGAGAAATATTATTTAATTCAAATACTCTATTAGAGTAATATCTGAATGATCGGAATGATGTTTTTATTTATTTAAAATTGATAAATACAATAATTATTGTCTGACTTCGGGACGATTTCTATTACAGATGATTTAGTATATTTTATTACACTACCTATCACTAGAAATAAACAAGATTTAAAGATTTTTTTGGAGAATTGTTTAGTATTGTCCTCACGAATGGTTCATCTTCATCCTAACGTTCTGTCCTCTTTCTCCTTACAGAATAAATATAGTTTATTACTAACACTGTATGATAGTATCTATGATGTTCTGTGTTGAGGATGTTAGGTATGCAGACATCTAATTAAAGAATTAATTAAAATAATTTAGGCTATTTGTAAAAAGCTTTCTAACGAAAACTTGTATTCCCTTTTATCCAGATATAATAGAATTATGATTAATAATTGTTGCTATTATGTTAAAAAATTCTCAATTTTTTTATCTTGATATTAAAAAATTGACGATTCGCTTACCTACTAATTTAGCTCATAAGTTTTAAATAATATAGTGTCTTAAGATCTGTGACGAAAAATCCCACTTCAAGAATAGCTTTTGAAGTTCAGCCGTGCTATACTTACACATATATTGTCAAGGTGTCCCAGTGTTGTACAATAGTAGGTTAACCGACATTCTAATATGAAATCTCCTCACCGGATTAAATAGAATCTTAAGAATTAACTGTTGCTTTTATCCACTATCTTTAACCACGGTCAGTATCATTTATAAGAATTTCACTCGATTTATCAACCGGTCAATAAAGATTTCACATTTCGATATATCCATTGTCCATTTATTGAATCAACTCCACATCCTGAACGTTTAATATCTCCATAATCACCACAAGCACCATAAAACAGACCACTTTTTCACATCTGCCCAGTACGCATCCCTAGTATTGAGTACGGAAGCGCTCCAATTTGAAACTGAATAAAACGAGAGCTATAAAATTATAAATGTGTTTATAGAGGACGCATCCGGGAGCGGTGAATGGGCCCCCATCCTGGGTCCTACGCTAACAGCACCATCACAGCCTTGTTTGCATCCCCAAAGGGTTGTCAGCTGAAAAAAAAAACGGTCGAGGGGTGAGAGAGAAAAAAAAAATTAAAATGAGTTAACCCAGAGAGAGGGTTAGGGCTAGATAAAAAATCCTGACCCCTCAATGAGGCATATGCGCTAGGAAGCTATGCGCTAGCAACAAAGCTGCCTACCTGCAGCGCCCCTAGCGCCTCGGACAACAAAGGAATTAGTTCAATAATGGCAAATAATAGTCTGTGGAGGGGCAAAAAATAGTAAAAGAAAAAATTGTATTAATTGAATCAACCGCTGTGCTTTGGTCAGGTTCCTAATTGTGTCACTGGCTGGTTGACAATTATTTTTCTGTGACAATAATGCTACTAGCTTAACTGCATTTTGTTCTCTTAGAAATATATCTATTTAATTTATTAATATTACAAGTCCCATAAAAATAATAACTTAAATAAAAATGTTTATTTATCATATTTTCCATCAGTTTCCAATATTGTTTCCTCAACGTTTATTTTCTATGTCTTTTCAACGTCTATTTCTATGTCTACGTTTATTTTCTATGTCTTCTATATGGCTCCATAAAATTATCCTCCTAGACCATGAATCAATAATATTTTTATAATGAATAATAAATTTCAATTAGAAGAACAAAATTATCTGTGGTCAAATTTATTTTTTGGAATTGTAGGTTTGATTGAATTATTTTATATGCAACCTAATTGGAGTCGTTGCTGCAACTACGTCTTGGGAAGAAGGAGAAATTATATGATCTAAAATTTCCCAACAATAATTATCAGATTTCCCATACTTGTAGTCTGCGAATTATTTTTTTCAAATTTACCCGTTTTCTAAATATTTTTGAACATATACTCCTCTAAAAGCTTTTATAAACAATTTTGAGTGCGATTACCTCTTTGGATGATATTTGTCAAATTTCACATTTCTTGAATAGTTATACACAAATTTCAGATTTTCAAATTATTGTAGAATATGACGCACTATAATACATTCCCTTCTCCGCCCTTCGTAACGACGTTCCTAAACATAATCACGTAAGATTTGGCAATATTTACTTAATCCTTCCAAATGTTTGCCATTCAATAGTTGGTGATGCTAATTTTGCAATTCACAATATTTTAGCAAATTCGCTTAGAACAGGGTGCCTAGTTTTAAAATGCGAATATATGTTTCCTTCTTTCATAAAAAAACTTGGGGAAATATTTATCATTATATACCTTACGGTGTTAAGTAATTATTTTTATTAAACTTCAATTGAAGTTTCAGAAGGATTACCTCACTACAGTTAAGCCCGCAAGAGCATTAAGTAATATGTTTTTTGGATAATCTTAATATAAAATTAGGCATTATATTTATTATTTTTGTTATGCTTTGGTTAGCAAATAATGACGTTTGTATAGCAGGCAATCTTTTAGAATTAATTAAAGTTCATTTCACTGGTCTTGTTATCTGTTTTCCCTTTCCTTCGATCCACTAAAACATGGATGTATGAAATAACTACAGAGCCAATCCCAAGACCATATAAAGAGAGTAGCCGCACGAGCCAGTGGAGCAATAAAGATGGCGAAGCGAATGTATTGGCGGACCGGAGATACCGACGGACAGAGGAGCCTTTTTCCCGCGCCATTTCGCCCATAAAGCCCTAATTTATGATTTAGCTCTCCCCGGCTATCCATCACGGCCCTAATAGTCCACCCCACCAGCCGTCCTATTTACATATGATGGAGAGAGTCCAGGGGATTTCGGTCGCGTCAACTCCACTCGCTCTCCATATCTCTCCCTTCTTTACTTGTCTCCAACAGTCTCTTTGTTTTCATTGAAAAATTGGCTTATTTTCCGACTGGTTTACTTAATTTTAAAGAATGACCAGTATTTTGATCGGAATAGAACATTAGTAAGTAAGAAAAATATTTAGGTTGATGTTTACTTTTTTATATTCCTCAGCAACATGAATCCGTGGTCGTTCAGAACAGAGCTATTGGTTTCTGGATTAATAAAGAAATGTAATTCTTTCACCTTGATTTACCAAAGAAATCGAATTAATGACTTCAGCGTTTGCTATTTGTTCTATCAGCTACTTATTTTCTTTTTTTAAAAAACACATTTAAATAACATAGTTTCTAAACTGACACTAAATTTTGGTTGATGTTTTAAAATATTTCAAGGATATATCTGGGGCAGGATAAGATATTACGAAAACTAAAAATGTCAATTTAGCGAATATAAGCCGTTTTACTATCCGCCTTTACCTGAACCTGGTAGACCATACTGTGAAATTATCCATAGTTAACTAACACTTATTAATAATTTTACAATTTTTTAATATTAGAGCGTTCTCACCAACTCATAGAAAATAGTGATAACCTCTTAGAAAATGGCAAAGTTTACACGTACAGTGTGGATCGAGAATCTTCCGGAGTTCTTTTTACTTTAGAAGTGGGGGGGATATGCTCGGTTCGGAATTCTCCAGGTTGATAGTAAATATTGTAAATTAGAATAATTGTGTTTCATTTATTTGTTTTCTATTTATAATGTTTTTCTCGTTTAATTTAAATCTTAGAAAATAACGTGTGGATGTGCTCACTGATCCCTATTACCATAGTCTTTAAATCGTAATATTACATGATAAAAAAAAAAGTGGAATTTAATAAATAGTCACCACTATTTTACACGTTCTCTTTAACCATCACATGAACCATTGCTTCTTGACGTATAATTTGGTTAACCATTAATATTGAATAAAATTATCTTTGTTTGTGATTGTGTTATTCTTTCAGATTCATATTTTATACAGTTTATTACTATTATCGTTTATTATACATACTTTATTTTGTAATGATAAGGACCTGACATTGCATCTTAATTTGTGGTTGCCAAAAACTTTTGATTCTTTATCATCGAACAAAGAATTTTGAGAAACGTTTGAAAACGGAAGGTATAGGTTTAGATTTTGCTTAGATCAAGATTTTTTGAGTAAGGCTAAAATAATAAAAATATTTTTATCTACTAAAGTAAAATATTCTCGACTAGTTGTTATAATTCTAATATCTAGTATTTATTTTGTGCTCGTAGATTTGGTATTGTTTGTAGTACTTGATATATATGTATTATTAGCAATTGTATTTATTTATTTTTAAAGACCTCTGAATTGCAAAAGTACGGGTTTAGAAATCGTGATGAGTTTCGAATCAGACTTTGGTATATGACTTTAATTTTCTGACAGATCCAGGTAATGAGTCGACACAGTGTCTGGAATAGGTTGGCAAACTTTGGGGGTTTGCAACCTACACTTTTGCAATCGTAGGAGTATTTAAGTATCTAATAAGCAACTGGTGGTTTAATTGAATAACTGTGGTTTCAACACAGAATACGCGTATATATATTCTGTGCTATCTTAAAGGACACAGTCCAAAAACAGATTCGAACAGATCCGTTATTTTTGATTACATCTGGAAAAACGACTAACCTTTAAGCTAATCCTCATACACGACTGAAAAGACAGGAGGCCGATTTCGGCTATTACAGCACTTACTAGACACGAGTAGGCGCGAGACAATGCAAATGTAAAAAAAACGTCATTAGAGTGTTACCAATGGGTAGTTTCTCTACACGCCTGTATCATTTGTATTATATGATGACCAACATCAAATTTACTAAATGTATAACTATGCACAATTGTAAATTTCAATAAAGATAAAAAAGAGATATGGATTTTTTGAACAGACAGTGTTTTAAATTTTTGCTAAGGTACTTGTAATATTGGGTGTTTATTAAGTTTAAGTCGCTTCTAATTTCATCGGATTGTTAGTTAATAAGTTCATAGATATTGACGGTATTTAGACCAGTTTTAGAGATGTCAGATTATCGACAGCTACGAGGATAGATAATTCACCATTTTGACTGTGTATCATCTTCTTTATTTTCTAACAAAGACGAGTAATTCATAATTTTGATACAAAACTTATAAACATATAGCATCCTCATCAATTATAAGGATTAAAAGAAATTGTATTTATTTGCGTTTAAAACAGTGGTTCAAGAACTTTCATGGCCATTAATGGCAAGGATTACATTTCTGGTAGCTCCTCGGTACTGAATTCTCTCTTTGGAGGCTACTCCTCGTTGACCGCAAATCCACGAGGGGACAAACGGGTTGATGTTCCTAAACAAACAGACCAACAGAGATTGAGGAGGGCCAAGAGAATTAGAGATCCGGCTACAGAGAGAGAGGAGCCGGGCAAATATTTGGAGTGTCCCTCCCGGTAATTGACTGATGGTCGGTTCATCTGTTTGCCCTGACTTCCATAATACTCTCTGACCTCTCTAAACGTCCGGACATCTTAGACCAAAACAGTGTCTTATAATTTTGTTTTAACACACCCTAGCGTTTTTAATTAATGAAAATTCTTTTACTACATAACAAAGTATTGTTAGTAAATGTTAAAACTTCTAGTTGTCAATTACTTTATTAAGAACATTTTTGAGTTTTTTTAATGAATGATATGTTTGTTTATAAATGGTTTTAATTGGAAAAAAGTCATCCACGATTCACAATAAGTTAATTATCTCACTTAATGAATCATAATTTCAGCGTTAAGGTGTTCTACTCTGGAAGAGATGGCAGTAGGTTCCATACTCAAAGGAGGATCCGTCCAATATAATGAACGGGAGGTATAGTATGTCCATCAATTCTCAAAATCTCTACTAAATTGAAGAAAGGCTGTTGGCGGTGTTTAATGATTTCCTTAATAGAGGATACTTTTCAATAAGCTGGAAATTTGGCGATATCCGCTTCTGTTCAAAGGATTTATAAGGAGTAATTATACAATGACAAGCACTTTACTAAGCTTATTGCCACCTCCCTGCCATGAGCAAACTGTTGGAGAACGGCTATCAACCTGTGGTTAGTGTTGTTTTTTTTATAGAACTATTTACAGCACAGGAGATTCGCTAAAATCAGAATGACACCAGGTATCCAGGTGAGAGTGTGCCGTGACGTTGTACTATGGGCAAAGAAGTGTTTTTTTCTTCTCCTATTCGAAACATCCTTCGCCTTCGTTAGTGTTTGGCGTTTGGGTTGTTGCAGAGGCTTCGAACAGAAGAATCGGGCTTAAAGATAGAGCTGGTCAATGGGTTAAACTGATTTGAGAATGATGGGAGAGGAAGAATTTGAGGATGGCTGCTGACAGAAACGCAGGTTATTTTTTTGACGAGTACGGCTGACCTAACCTATCACTTTTGATAAAGAAGGGGAGTGAGTGACTTCGTCGAAGTGAGGGATTGATACTTTGGCGAGGGATTGAAAGAAAATTCAACGTGACGCCTTATTTCGACTACATTGGAAGTAGTGTGACCATTGCTCTTAATGCAATCGTATAGCTGGCGCTGTTTGAGGCCTTAGATATCTAGTAACAACAACTTAGATTATAGACCGGCGCACAGTGGTAGGAAACGGCCGTTTTTGTGCAAAACCCACTAACTAGATTGTTTAAACCTTCTGTAGTCCTCACGAATTCCTATTTTATTCAGGGTGCTAAATTCAATGGAATGCATTCATTTATTTATTTTAGTCTTGATAATATTTTCATAATGAATATTAAATTTCTCCAAAATAAATAGAGATGATTATAACAGTAGAATCTGAAGATTGCCCGTTATTTGAGAATCAATAACGGGCAATCTTCAGATTCCAATATTCAATTCAAGGATCATCTAGAAAAATGTAAAAATTGTGGATGTTCATAGGTTATCTCTTAGCTAAAAACACCATCAAGTAATACTTGAAAACAAAATATAGTAATTGTAAATTAAATTTTTGCATCCATATTGGTTTCCAAAAATAATATATATATAAAATACCGGAAGAAAGGAGATCAGAGAAGTGATCTTGGATGAGGGCTCAGAAGGGAACCGGTCCAAGAAACGGATGCATGGATAAGGCCCTGCTACCGGACACCTCACTCTGCGATACGAACATTAGAAGAAGAAAATTATATGTGGTCAAATTTGTACGTTTGGGTGAATTATTTTTATAAGCAACCTAATTAGAGGCGTTACTGCAACAATGTATAGGGGAGAAGAAGAATATATGATCTAAAATTTCCCAACAATATTTATCAGATTTCCCATACTTGTAGTCTGGAAAGTATTTTCTCAAATTTACCCGTTTTCTAAATATGTTATACTCCTCTAAAAGCTTTTATAAACAATTTTGAGTGCAATTACCTCTTTGAATGATATTTGCCACATTTCACATTTCTAGAATAGTAGTAGTTATATCACGAATTTCAGATTTTCAAATTGTTTATTGTTGTTTATGACATTGTTCTTTGTTATGACATACTATAATACATCTCTCTTCCCGCCCTCCGTAACGACGTTCCTAAACGTAATTACGTGAGATTTGGCAATATTTGCTTAATTCTGTCAAATGTTTGCCATTCAATAGTTGGTGATGCTAATTTTGCAATTCACAATATTTGACTAAATTCGCTTAGAACAGGGCGCCTGGTTTTAAAATGCGAGTATCTGTTTCTTGATGAAATGTTGAGTATCTGTGTTTGTATCTTTTTTAGCCCTGACGAAGCCCTGTAACGTGGGGCGAAACGTTGGCTCAATAAAATAGTATAATTCTACTATTTGAGTTTTTTTTTTTTTACCGCACCCGGACCATATTCCATTCATCGAGTATCTGTTTCCTTCTTTCATAAAAAAAAATTGGGGAAATATTCATCATTATAATATACCTTACGGAGTTAAGTAATTATCTTCTTCAATTGAAGTTTCAGAAGAATTACCTCGCTACAGTTAAGCCCACAAGAGCATTAAGTAATATGTTTTTTGGATAATCTTAATATAAAATTAGGCATTCTATTTATTTTTTTTTTATGTTTTCGTTAGCAAATAATGAATTTATTATTTTAGTCTTGATAATATTTTCAGGTTTAAAATATAAATCGATTATATTGTTATATTTCCATCATTTTTCCTATAAATAAAATGTTATTCTGATAGTAGTTAGTTCGATTATTGTTCTTACCTTATTTGGGTGATACTATACCTTCCAAGAAGGCCCCTGATTTCATCCCTCTCAATACATAAATAAATCTTAACAAAAGTTGCTCCAATTTGTACACTTTTATGGAAAAATAGTCACACAAAATCATCTCAAAGGCCAATAAAAGTCATTTTATTTTTGCTCTAAATAAAATGTGCAAAACGAATTTTTCCAGTATTAAATTGAAAGTGACTGAAGAGCAACAAAGTTACTTTTGTAAAACTACAATTAGTACTTTAACTTTGCTCGAAATATTTTCTGTTGGATAGTTTAAAACTAAATAACTCACATTTTCTAATGCCGAAATAACGTCTGTAGGATTAGATCTACGGCTCACAAATATTGATTGATTGATTGAGAACCAATTACGATGAATTCCTTTATAGGTATTTGAGTGTAAGAAACCACACTCATCAGTATGATTTGATAAATTTCATTTTGAAGGATTTTTCCACACTATCCACCACTGTGCGGTCCCTTCGATCATGAGATATTGCGGAACGATGGGCGATACTCTGTATATAGAGGTAGTTTCACAGCTGAGGATAAAAAAGTAAGTGGGTTGTACCACAGGTATATAATTCCGCGCTGTGATATCCCGTATTACCTTCAGCAAGGCTGGATCTTCAATAGTGCAATATGCATTATAATTGAATGATACCTTTATTGCAACAAGTTGCCTATTTTTTTTTTAATCCAACGAGAACCTTTAATTAAAAATCAGTTCTACGAGCCTAGCGAAATCGGTTAAACAAGAGCTAAGTAAATTTCAGGTTGGGTGGCATTGGCTCAGCCTCTGTAACTAGCATATAAACACACCCTTTCAACACCTCTCGAGTGAACTTAGTTTACTCTGATTCTCTCGTCTCATGGAATAAAATATACCGTTTGTACATAATGATATTCACTAAGGGTTGCGATCCTCCATGCTCTACGAAATAGATAGCTATGGCCCTATTCCCTTCTTCTGCTCCGTCCGAGATTTATTCAATCTGTACTATAATTGATCATCTTTCAAAGTGACGCTGCTGAAGTAAAAACGAGTGTGATATCCGACATATATTCCGTGATAAGAGAGAATAACTTATAAGATGTTGATCAGAGAGTGGGTAAGAGTGACTGTGGGTAATTGAGGGATGCCTTGTGTTTGACTTGCGTGATGGATGGCCCGACTTCTTCAGCCTTCACAGCCCTTCGCTTCTCTGGGCCTTCCTCTTAGGCTTTTCCAATTGGCTATTTTATTAAACACTTGCAGTTCAGCTAGTGCACTTTAGGTTAAATGTTTTTGGCAAAAATATTTAAAAAACAACAAAATAAATAAGAGAAATTCCATTTAATACTACATAAATGCTTTCTAGAATTTATTTACAAAAGAAAAACATTTACTATTTTCTGAGATATATTTTTAAAATATTTTAATGATATTTAAATTATTTTAAGTATTCAGAATAAACTTCTGATTAAAAAATAAAAATAATTTTGTCAGTTCAACATTTCAATAAAATGAAAAACTTTTATATTTTCTATTCATTATTTTTAATATCAACTTTATTTTTAAAAAAAGTATGTAGTTATATTACATTATCAGTGCTTTATTTATTTATTAAGTTCGTTATTTATACCTATTATAAAATTTATTTTTAACAAACGACGTTGCAATATGAAGGGTTTATAACCGTAAATTTTGACTTATCCTTAGTTATATGTTTATCGTTTATAGTTACCCACGCTTAGCGGAGAAGGTGGTGAGTTAAAAGAAAAAAAAAAAAATATAATTGCAAAAGGAAAAAAAAAAAAAAAGGGCAAAACAATAAAGAATAAATTATTACTTAGGCGCCACGTTATTTTTTTCTTGGAAATAACGAAAACCCCGAAACAATATGCCCACAATATAACTTAAATATACCCTTATATAAATAATTATCGAATTATGACCACTGGCGAATACCTTTACATGTAGATAACAAAAAACCTAGGGGTGTTACCTACCCACCTGTTGAATTAATATTCCGTGAACAACAACAAAAAAAAAACATAAGTAAATTAACAATTTGAAAGCACAGAAAGAACAGCAGAACTATATGTACAAAAGTTCAATAAGAAGAAGAAATATAGAAGCAGAGAATGAAAACGGAAAAAAAAGAATTCTTATCAATTAATAAAACAATTAAAACTTATACGTTGACTTAACCCTAACTTAAATGCTTAAACTTAATAACTATATTTACATTATTATTCTCTTATCTAGGACATGCTGAAGAAACGTCACTGCACTATATCCCCACTTCTAGTGTTAATGACCGTCCATTGAAGTAGAACACCATAATTTTGAAAAACAAAACATATAAGATTACATTTCTCATTTGGTGCTATTTCGGTTCAAATAGTAAAGACAGAGGCCCTTTAAACTATTACCACTTCACATTGAACAATCGTAATGTGTTCCAAAATCAAACTGTCACCTTCACAAAACCAAAACCCACTCGTCTGAACGTACGTGTTCCCAAAATCAAAGAGTCGCCTTCACAAAAACAAAACCCACTCGTCTAAAACATATCGCTCGTGTTTTTATTTCACCATGACAACCGTAACACCCCTTGTCTACGCAGATATCGCCAGTGTTTTTATTTCACCATGGCAACCGTAACAGGTTCATAAAACTAACTCCTAATTTTAAAATACATAAAATGGGGGATAAAAAAAAAACCCAATGTATATTTCAAGGAGCCTAGAATATCTTATAAGTCGTTCAGTTTACACTCTAAGTCTATTTTCCTAACTTTTCAGGAGAAATGGTTTTATAGCTTTTAGCCATGAGTATTCAAACCATGTATCCTGACTAGTTACTACCTCAGCTAAAATAAACTAACCTGAGGTGCTACTTTATGTCAATTATTTAGTACTTGTTTATCAATTTCTCCAAAACGGCTCTGATTAACGGATTAAGCTCGTCATGTCATTTTGCAATTAATTTGTTTTAACAGCTTTGTATCATTGAGATTGAAATAGTCTGACAGTAAAAAATGCCGAATTTTAAAAACATTTTTCTGTTAATTAATTTAAATTTAATTTATTGAAATAGCCAACCATTTCTTCTTGTTAGTAATATGAGACAATCGACAAATATTAACTCTGAAATAATTTGGATAATTAACTGAAGGGGAAAATAAATGTTATCATGTTTTTCACAGTAATGACAATAGCCTTTTTGACTATTGTCTTGATAGCTATGAACTTCTATAACTATTTTATCTTTTTTTTTTTCTCCTACCTAATCTATAAATGAAAAAATAGAAAGGGAGAGTATTTTCATCATGAATAATTAAGAAGTCGAATTTGCCATGAATTCAACTTAAATTGTGTGCTGTGCGCATCAAATTATTTATTATGTGTATATATATGTATATAAAATTGACCGTATAATTTCAAATAATTAAGAAGAAGTTAGGGTTGCGGTCAACAGAGAAAAAAAAATATCAGGATTAAAAAGACACAAAAAAAAAACCAAGAACATTTTGATTATCTTACAATGTCAAAATGTTCTTAGTTGTTTTTGTGTCCTTTTAGCCATGATGAAGCTCTACAAAATGGAGCGAAGCGTCAGAAAATAAATAGGTGTTAATTATTTTTCTTTCTTTTATGACAGCAACTCTGACCATCTTCTTCATTATTTCAGACTATTTATTTATTGTTTCTGCTCAGTGATATTTCGAAATAAGTAATTAAAATCCTTAATGATTAAATTAGTTGTTGAATTGTTTTTCTTGGGTGGTGAAAAAGTATGGAGTGTAGTTACGAAAAAGTAATTTCCTTTTCGATAAAAATGAACATAGCCACTCTGTTAACTAAGGGCCTTATATTTATTCTCCAGGGCCATAGCCAGAGATTGAAAGAGGGAGAAATAGTCGGGGCCCAATAAATTTTTAAAGTTCTATTAGTTACTGGATTATGTACTTTTATCATACTCTTATTAATGTATAGCCTGATTTATAAACATGTATAATGTTTAGCTGTAGTAAAAACCTTACCGATAACCTTTTAATCTTCAATGTTTATCAGTATATTAATATTATTGTCAATAACAAAATATGTGGGATATTGAGTGGGAGAGGACCTGATTTTACCCCAGATACGGGCGGCCCTGGTTAAGTCTATCAAATCAGACTACAGAGCAAAATCATTTCTATAATTTTTTTTATTTAATGTGTACATTGGCTGATGAAGAAGCCTTGAAATGGTGACTACCTAAGTCCTCACAAATAGAGAATTGCTGAGTCCTGGCTCTGGCCCTGGTCATTATCTGGCTCTGTGACGACTCGGAACTGATTTATTCATGACCCGCCTAAACCGATTCCTCGGGATCAGAGAACCCTGATTTGCCCCGAGGAGGGAACCCAGATGACGCCCCCTTTCATATCCCGATATTACACGGCCGCCGGGGATCATCTCCTCCATCCCTCCCAATAAATTTTAAAATCCACCCCCACATCGGACCGTACGTGTCTGGACATCTGATGCGGGAGATAGCCCTACCCTGATGGCACTTCGATAAAATGCATCGTACCCTTGGAGGACATTTTTCTTCATAGGGGTTGTTCCGTTCAAAGACAACTTCTGCCGATAAAAGCCAATCTCTTATATCTAATTTTTTCAGCGATAAATATATATGTATATATACATATTTTAATTTTTGAGATACTAACATAGCATCAAAATATATTTAATATTATTGATCCCGCGGTCCCAACCATGTTAAATTTACGGTATGCATAATTCTAATTCATAATAAATAATAACAGATCGAAGGACAAATATAATGAAATTCAAGGATTATAGGGTTATACCGATGGTAATAACCCGGTTGTTATCATTGTATCGATCAATTAAAATACGAAATAAATTACTGAGCTTCTTCTTCTTCTTTTTTTTATTAAGAATTATAGTATATAGTATATATTTGGCTATAATTTTTTGTTCCATATCCTTTAATAATTTAAGTGAGCGGGGTGACACTGTGGTAAGGCATAATGCTTCTTATTTCCAAACTTCCTGGTCCGAATACGGCTGGGTAGAAGATTGTTTTCTGTTACACTGTAGCCGACAGTAAACCCTGTGTGTTCTGAAGCCCTTCTAGGCCTCATAGATTGGGTACCCTTAACTGGATAAAAATCTACTGCTCGAGCGTGATTCTGACTATATCACTTCCTTGCACAACCGTTGGTCTAGCAACAGTACTTCGTTACTGCACTCTTAACTCTTCATGGGTTGTAGCGGTACAGATTTTAATTTTAATTTAATCCTTAGATGAAACTTTTTTTACAGTTCACCTACCAATGTCCCTTTAGTGGACCTAATACCAGGCATATAAAGGTCAGCTAATATCTATTCCCATATGTTCCATACCACAATAATTATCGATCTGCAACCAGCATATTACACGATGAGAAATTCAAGGCTACTACCACATATTAAAACCATATCATTTTGTTGCGTAGTTAAGCCTGCATAACGTACGGATCTACAATTCTATTTTTGTTCAATTGAAACTTCTGTAGGCTCGATAAAGCAAATTGGTAATTAGTTCAAACGAAAGGTGTAACATTATAATAAATTAAACTTAATTAATTATAATAAATGAAAACTTAAATCTACTTTTATTATTGTTTTGATGACCAAAATAAAATCCACTTGTTTATTTATTCATATAAAAAAGATTAATAATTACCGCAAATTGTAATAATTATTTCATGGTCATCAACAAGCTTTTACATTTCATTTAGGAAACGAAAATATAATTTTGCTTTCTAGAAATGGAAATAAGTAAATACTACATTGTGATACATTTAATGCGTTTTTGTGACATCGTGCTTATTTCGTTAATCATTATTACATTATTAAGATTACTTCTATTTTTGGACATATTCCTTAACAGTTTTAACATAAGAGTTAAATCAAACATATCCTCTGTGTTGGGAAATATTTTTAATGCACGGGTTGGTCACTCCTCAGAACTCATCTTGCTGAGAAGTTTAAGAGGGGGAGGCGCTATCAGGGACCAAACGAAGGCCGTAAAACTGGCGACTGGAAACATTGATAGATATAATAAAAAGAGGGGAGGCCAGGACTCTGTTACTTATGCACATAATTGAGACCCCCTAGAGCATTGGGCTTATTACCAAGGCTTGGGGGACACCGATGGAATTATTAAGGAAACATTTTACAAAGGCCCTTTGATCTCATGTCTGCACTGATTCAGTCTCGGCGACCGTATAATGGCTTTCACGTCTGAATTAATACAAAATATTATTCATTTAAATATAAATGACTACTCGAAGAAAGTATTTTTGTAAAAACTACGACTTTTTTTTGCCAGATGGCTTATATTTTAGGTGAATTATGGAAGAGGACCAGAATATTCAATTATTCATAAAATCAATTATTGTTATGGTTGAAAATATTACTTAAGATGTTTAGTTTTAAATACCAACATTTTTTTTCTGCAAAATAGTGAGCTATATATCACATGATCACATGGTTGCTCAATATGTAATCCAACTTTGCTAAAAATTTTATTTTTTGAGCTATCAGCCAACTTTACAAATTAAAATTTAATTTAATAATTTTCTGTCTCAATGCTTCAAGAAATTCGATTTTTTCATGCAATGCCATGATTTTGCATTATTTCATTAGCACAGAAAAATATCCCTTATCGATCATATAGATTATATGAAAAATATATATCAAGCCGTAGTTAATAAAAACAATCGTTTTACAAATACACCATAAAAGTTTAGAATTGGTGTATAGAGTAAATATTAAGGAGTAATAACTCTTACAACTGTTCTTCTCAACTATAAGGTCACAGGTTTGAGTTGTTTTTCTATTTTATGTTGAATAAATGGTGTCGTACAATAGCAAATTATGTTTTAATTATTTTTACTTGTCTTATATTTGTACACTCATCCACTCCATTGATGATAAATTCAAAACTTTACCAAATTTTAGGATTTTTTAGCCGAAATATTAAAATAGGTCCATAAACTCTAATGATACTTTTTACTAATTTTCTGGAGTAGCGTGGCTCGGTAAGACATGCTACTATCAAGGACACGGTTCAAATTCGGGTGTGTTAGATAATTATTTATTCTGTTACTATGACCATGAGTCAACCCTGTGGATTCAGGAGCCCTCCAGGGTCCACCCAGCCTTATAAAGTGCCCTTAATTGGTAAAAAATCTGACATCTACTGTAATTCTGCAGCATAACCGTTGGTTTTGTAACAGTACTTCCTGACAAAGTACTGCACCCTTGAAACTTAAAGGTTTGGCAATACAGTTGTACAGATTATGTTTAGATCTGTACCACTGTACAATTTTTTTTTGTTTTAATTTAAAATATTTATAGTATGAAGAATCGACCGACGTTTATATACAACGAAATATGTTGATTTTGTTTCAAGTGATAATTTTTAATAAATATCTTCAGAGTTCTTAGGTAGAACCTGTCTGATACATATTCACGTGCACTTAAGAGTCATTACCATGAGAGAAAACAAAGTTTACGGTTTTACAGATTTAGGTAGTTTTATATTGGATGAGGGTAGTCCTTGAAAATCTTTGGGAGCCACGACCCCAATCAAATATGAAAATGATGTTTCAAACACACAAGCTATTCCTTTTTAAGTTGCTGGAACAACTTTCTTGGGTGGATAATGTGAGGACACCGCAATTCTAACGCCCCCAATAAATGAGGAAACGTCAGCTGTATTTTTTTTTGTTTTAGTAGTGGAATTAGGAAACATACTCATCCCATCTAGGCAATGCCCACGTGAAAAATCATTGAGCTATACCGGGATTGTTCAGTGTGAGAAGCCATCGGTCTACCATAACTTTCTTGCAACACTACTAGTTAAAGAAATAAATAAAGATTTTATACACCTGTTTTTTACATAAATTTATTAATAAATCACCTTAATTAATTAATGAAGATAAATCAAAAATAGTATTTGAGGCTCTAAAGTTTATGATGATTCCAATAGAACCGTAATTCAAAGGATCACTGCCTCGAAAAGGTAATCAAAAAAGGTTGTAGGTAAAGCGAGTACCTGGTGGCAATTACAGATGGTACTGAATTTCATATTTTTGTCCTATCCCCAGAGGAAATTGCCACTCGACAGACACAGACCGCAGTAATTCCATTAGCAACCTAATCGAATGCTATCATCATAGCGTAACTTCACTTCACCTAATTACGGGGTCCTCTGGAGGGCTTCACAAAGAGGAGAAAGCAAACTCATACAGCTAATTCCAGCCTCCCCCTTTCCTACTTCTGTCGATGGATATTTCTTAAGGTTTCAACCAAAAGGAATGGTGGAGACGAAAAAAAAAAGAAGAAAAATAAATGAAAAAAAAAAATGGTCGGCTCCCTATTTGGTTTTTCCATTCATCTGTTTATTAGAGGAGCCCAAGAGGTTGGAAACAGAAGCAGATCCGTAGAAGGAATCCGGGCGGTATAGAAATGGGGCTGAGAAAAAGAGAGCCATTTTGAAAGAGCACAAACACACCCCCTGTTTGCTTTACCCCCACCCCCCGCCGCCCACCCCTTCCAATATTTTACTAGAAATACAAGATATAATATGGATCGAGCCAGTATCGGTAGGAGCTGTTTTCACTGTATAACACTGTCAAAACAGTTCTTCTACCCAGGCATCTAACTTCCTACGGCCGTCGTTTAATTTTGTTTGGTTATCCTCTCCTCCTGTAATCTGCCCGGCTTCTAGCTGTCTATAAATATTGCTCGCAATCATCAATAGTACAATGGAACTTTTGGTATTTCGAAAAGAAATAATGCTTTGGATGCAAAGCATATATATTTCAAGACCTTAGGATACGTTAATCAAAAATAACCTAATACATTTTCATGGTATGTATAAATATTATGAAGTTTAAATTGTCTTCTGAATCCTAGAGCATAAGTGTTTGTCCCGCTCCAGTTCCACCACTTAGTCTCTGTAGGCGTTCAATTTAAATGATGGGGTGGGAGGGAGACGCTGGGATCTCCTAGAGTACAGTTTTTGTAATCTACATGTGAGGAAAGCAAGATTCGGAGTTCCTAAAGCAGATTGTTGCAATGTGAATGTTGTATGCAGATAGGTATGAATGCGTTAAAATAACTTATTTTACTTTATATATAATTTTATAACTTATTTGAAACTAGTTTTATTATTTAAACAAAATAAATTATATCCATTTAAGTCTCAACACTCCATTAATACTTTAAATGTCTAATGTTTTTATTTAAAAAACTTATTTCACTAATTAAATTTTCTGTATCTTCGCTGTCTACTTATTTTACTATTATTTGATTTGTCTATTTATTATTACTGGTGAAGTACAAATGTTAATATTGTTTTACGTATTTTTATGTATATATAAATTTTTTTTCTCAGTTGGCCCTACAGACCTGGTAGATCTTTAGTCTGCCCCAACCAGCCTAACTTTGGACTACAGTTTTCCAGTTCGTCCATCTAGTTATCCATTTGGTTTTTCCCTCCCACATGGTCTTTTGCCACCTAGAATGGCATTCATGGTTGTGTATAGGTGTCTTGATGGATTGCTTTAAGCCACATGTCCCGCCCAACTTAATTTCCTTGCCTTCATATCATATCATGGGATTGACTGACCAGTCTCTGTAAGCAGTTCACTTAGTTCTTTTCCTCCATGTGTTAAGGCTCTGATCTCAGACCGCTCCTTAATTATGAAGAACTTTTCCTATAAATCTCTTGATTCTTCTTTCTAGGGTACCGGTTTGAGCCCAGGTCTTGCAGTCGTACAATACCATAACGAAGCTTGCTTTATCGTGGTATTGTACACTCTTAGCTTAAGATTTTTCGGGATATCTGTACTCTTGACACAGAGAAGAAGGCTCTGTTTGCACTTGTTATATGTTGTGATCGATTATTAATCAATTATAATTATTCAGGTTATTGTGGAGCCGGGGTATTTGAAACTGTCTACTTTAGGGAACATCTCTTCCACACAGGCCTTGTCGTTAGGGTGGATTTTTCGGCTTACAATCATATAATTTTCATCTTCATTTAATTGCAAGCCAATTTCCTCTTCTTATTTGAGTCTTTTCGTGTCATCATAGTTTATGGTTCATTCTGACGTTAAATTTACATGTAACATATATATTTTTATTTCCCGTTAGTATGTATGTGTTGTATGAAGTTCCTTCTTCAGACTTATAGCCCCAATACTTTATATATTATATTATTATATATATTTCAGTATGTATTATTTTCTGAATATAAAATTTTAAAAAAAAGTGTAGTGATAATCCTAATCATTGTCTAATTTATATTATAGTATCTTATACCAACTTAACAAATTTATGTTTATAAATGAATAATTTAAGTTGGTTATGTTTTTTAATGCCATAAAATGTAATATTATGAAAAAGGTTGACAAGTAAACATGAACAGCGTTTGGCGCTAACATTTTGAGGAGAGGGATTTTTTCTCTTGTAAGCGGGTATAAGTATTTGTAACCGCTCCCGCTCATAATGTGTTTGATATTAATTTCCGACAATCAAAAGAGAGAAGACTCGGTAAAAGTTTATATTATAGATCTCATGTATTATATATGTATGATCTACTGATTCTGTTTTAATGTAGGATACAAAAAAAATAATATTTTTAAATAATAAAATTATATTGAAGTTCTGGTGATGATTCTCCTCTAAAACGCATGGCTCTCCTCGCATCTGCGGCTACATCGCCCTCACTCAGCCTCCACTGGCTCTCAAAACCATTGACGCAGTTGAGAGAGACGAACTGGGATTTCCCCAGGTCGAGTATCGATATTGTATATAAGAGTAAATGTATTTAAGATGTATAATGCTGTTTTATTTTTTCATTCTCAATACTTTGTTGTTATTTATTTTATTTATATTTCCTTTAAATGTGGTTTGAACGTAAAAGCTTATCTTTAGTACCAAAGTTCATAAGTGAGCCAGAATTTACAAGTAATATTACACTATAAAAACAGTTGTTTAGAGTGTAGGGTGTCACCAACCTGCGTGCATCACCGCTGTTTGCCTATTCTTTCGCTATTGGGTTAAAGAATAGGCGCATAATCGTATATTTCCCTATGGCATCATCAGAAAATTATAGAAAGGACAGACATGAACGCGCCCATCAACTGCTACAATAGATGCAAAGACAAGGCTCAGCTGTGGCGGTAATCGCGAGCATTGTGAAGAGTCAAGGGTTTCCCTCTTCGGGACGAGCTGAAAGGGGACATCTGCATGGCACGGGCCTGATTATCATCTGCCGTACCCAGGTGGGACAACCCTTTAATCCAACAGCCGAGTGTGCGCATTCAAATGGGGTCCCGTTCCTACCTATAGCTTCCTATTTAAGATACTAAGCCAGGGCCCACCGACCCTCGGCACGATCAGTTGGTTCGTTTCACCGGGGCCTCTGAAGGGAGTCTTGAGGGGTTGTGGCAGATTGAGAATTTTCGAAGAAGATCTCGATGACACATGTGCACATAAACAAAGAAAAACACCATTTAAATAAATTTTTCTGGAGACGTGAGCGAGTTAATTTCGAGCGAGTTTTCGTGATGAAGGAGGAATGGAGTCTGACATACACCAGTTTCGGATTCTCATGTCCTGGAGAATTTATGAAAAAAATTATAAGTTGCTATAATTTATACTTCAATACATTATGGCAACTTAAGATTTAAATAAATATAGAATAATTAGATAAACATAAAGTGTGAAAAACTGATTGGAGAAAATCTACTTCTAACAGACAATGGAAACTTTCCCGTATATGTTCTTGAAAATAGGAACAGATTTATAAAATAAAATGTAAAAGTAAATATAATTATGAAGTTATATTATAATATTACTGTATAATTAAATTACAATACAATTAATATTGTAATTTCATTAATTTTTTAAAAATTTATTTCTTTTAAATAACTGTTAAAACTGCTCTTTTTTACTTAATCAATGATTCACGATCTTCTTAAAAAACCGTTCGTCGCATGCATTCTGATGAGTAATTTGGTCAACTCTTGATTCTGCTGAGGTTCACAGTTTTGATAATTATAAGCTCTAAATTTAATTTTAATCATTTCCAAATATAAGTTTTTTATATTATATCAAATATTGACTTCATTATTATCATTAGTAATTTTAGAGGTGACTGATTATAACTCTTACGATATTCATAGACGACAGGATGGATAGGTCTGTACTACAACTTTTTTATTACTGCCTTTAACATCAGGTGATCTCAATTAAGGGTTGAGTCCGCAGAGAAAACATATATCAATTCAAAAGTCTTTGTACTGAAAACGCCCTAAAATAGGTCTTAGTTGATGATCAACTTTCAATTTTAAAACTAAGAAGTGCGTTTAGCTTGAATGGTTTTGATTTTTTACAAATAATTCGACGAAAACCCAACAATGTGAAATGTCACAGTTATAATTAAATAAAATAATATTTATCATGAAAACTTAATGGCGATAATTTCTTTTTTTCCATCATAAACTTCTAAAAATTTATTTTCACTTATCTTTAGAATAAAAGAGTACGCAGTAGTCGGATAGCTGCGTGTTTAAGTTAGAATTATATTTCCTCATGCGTCTCTATTACTTGTCGAGATGTGCTTGGGTCCCCCTACCGACCATTACATGCATAACAAAATATTTTTTTTTTGGAGGTCAAATGGTAGCTAGCAGCCGGCATCGGAACCGGTTGTGGGATTTTGAATGGCAAACAGTAGTGGCTACCTACCGCATATTTCGGGGGCACTACATCCTGTCCGGCGGAGGTACCACGGGATAGCGCCTTACATAAATAAATACATTTATATTTCCATACATATTATACGTGGTTAGACTTCTTTCGTTATATTGTTTACATGTTTAGTGGTTGAAGATCGATTCGCTCTGTATGTTCTGTTTCCTTTCCATACCGTTTACTATGCAGTTTAAATTAATATGCGGTTATTGTATAGAAATTGGAATTAAAGTACTACTATTAATTTAAACTTTATAATATAGTATGCAATCCGAACATAAATAGTTTAAAGGAAAAGGAAACGGAACGTGTAGTATGAATAAATCCGTTGTAATACTTATTTAAGCTTCGAAGTATTGTAATAAAGTCTCCTTTAACGTCTTTTGTCCTGATATACGATTTGATAGATTATATGATCATACAAATTTCTGTTGTCAGTTAAATCTTCTCCTTATTTTGCTTCTCCCCATAGTGCCTAATCAGCGTAAGGAAGCGTTCAGCCGCCGGCTCCAACATTTTTTATTAGCAACTAGGTTCTGGTAGGTTTTGGTCCTGGCCTGACGAAGATACTTCCCTCTTGCTCTGCAAAGCCCGTCGACATACCCCAGGTAGGACATCCTTGGACGTCCACGAGGCCTGTCATCTGGTGTGTACTCCATCGTCTTTAGGGAGTCCCTATGTTTCCTCCATTCTAATGACGTGGCCGAACCATTTCAACTGCCGTGTCTGCAGAGACTCACTGAGGCAATCCCCAGTTACTAGCGTATCCTCTCATTTCAGTTAAATCTAGAATAATAAAAAAAAAAAATCGCCATCATTCGCCTTAAACGTGAATGATTTTTTACAATCCCAATTCTTTTCTTTACTAAATATTCCATATACAGGTAAGTGAAAGTAAAACCTCCGCTAAATGTAACATTATTATTAATTTATTAATAAAAAATTATTTATTTGTAATTACATTTAAAGTAAGCAAAGGCTTAATTATTAATTAATAAGCTAGGTAATTGATCGGTTACACTTTCCTCAACGAGATTGGTTTAACTATTCGTATATGAGTGGCGGACCAGTTTGGACATGCTTTATTAATTTCGATGATCCGCAAAGCTTTAGAATTAGTTATTACAGTTCTGCTTTGTTACGTTATTAAAAGTTTTATTTATTTTAATTTTATCATTGTTCAATTTTATAGATAGGACCAGTTTGGACTGTTTTATTTATTATGCCGTTATTCCCATTCATAGTATTTCAATTTTCAGTTCAATTTTTTATTTTTTTTTTTATAACTATAACAATTTTAACGAGTAACTAACTGCCAAATATTGCTAGACATGCCATCTTTCCCATGAAAGTAAAAATGTTCGTTAAGGAATAATTATCGAAGCGTGAAGCGGAGGGCAAGGGTACGTGATCAGTTATCCCAAGGGATGGGGATGCTTTACACTTGCTGTCAGGCGGAGAGTTTACCCCAGTAAAGTTATTTAAACCCTCCTCTCATCACAAAAGATTCTCTGATTTTTTCCCAAGACCTATTGGCCTCCGAAAAAAAAAATTTGCCACTCTACCCCTACAAAAAAAGACCCAACAATAGAGCCAATGAATAAGACCTGCTAGACTAGCCGTATCATCATTATACGGTAATACCCTAAAACTTTCGGGTTTCACCCCAAAAACCACCCCTCCCAGAGTGTTTACACGGCTATCCTTTTCACTTTTGTGAGAGCTATTTTTTTTTTCCACAATTTTCCCCATCCCCCCTGGAGATGTGATATGAAAGAGTGGCGGGGGTTTATTGGCGTGAAATACCCGTGGGGCGCCTCGCTCTTGAGGGATAATTGCGTTACAAGCACGTCAGGGATCCTGTTACACCTACTCACTCAGTATCCATTCTTACACCAAATTTTCATCTCTCTCTCTTTTTTTTATACTGTAAACGTGTTGTTTCCCTTATGTTTTATAGTTTCCTGTAAATTTTTTAAATGAGTTATACATAAAAAATTGATAAACCATTCAGATTATTGCACAGGAAGATTTTTAATTACAAAAACATCATGTAATTGTTTAAAAATACTTTATTATAAAATTTATAATAATAATAATTGCAGTTGAAATGCATTCAACTTATAATAATTTATTCAATGAATGTAATTGAAAACAAAAAATATTTACCAATTTTTTGTAATCTATTAGTGACTGTGTAATGTTATGATTCAGACAATATGGAATACATATTTCGTAGATTTATTTAAATAGTTAAATAGATTCTATGTAAATAGTAGAACTATTTAGTTTGTATGGAATAATTACTCTGCAAAGTAGCTTTGGAAATTAATTTTTAACACAAAAGTAGTCGCCGATCTTTCAATTTTTTACCATTATGTTTCTTAACCATTGAGTTGGATAAACAAAAATATTGATAAGAGAAATTTGAGAGAAATAATTTTTTTTTTTAAATTTCAAGTTTTAGTTATGAAGTGTTTATCAAATTCTAATCAATTGAATTAATTATAATGCTAACCGAGTGTATAATTTCACTTCCATGAAATAATAGTAAAAAGAACTATTACGTAATATACGTAATTTGTTGTTATTTATACTTGACATTTTATTATAACACCATTAATTAACTAAAATTTATTAATTAATTAAACATAGTAGACTTACAATTTTTACAAAAATATGAATTCAAATAGTTTAAAATATATTTAGTGTAATACTTAGGAATTATGAGATAAGACCAGCCACACTGGATAACGACAAAAGGAGTAGATCTCGTAGCGACCGACAGGTTGCACTCACACAGGAAGGCTAGAAGGCAGGAAGAAGGGTCCAAACCATGGGATGCTGAACGAAGGGGAAAACTGGATCAAGGGAGTAAAGGTCATGTGTGGTACAGGGCAGCATCACGAGGGTTAACTAGATCGAGTGCAGGTCGTCTGGCCGCACGTCACGGTCAAGTTGAAGCAAACTAGTTGTTTGGCCAGGTGAGGAGATGCTGCCTGGACCCGGATATTTGTCTGAATCCTCTTTATCTACTTGTATTATTCATTATTTTCACTTTTTATTTTTTCATATATATCTTGTAACATTTCCATTATGGGTTGAGCTGAATTCTACGTCATTAGCCCGCAACATAATCATTGTGCAAGGCTGCTCTGTACCACATGTGATCTGTCATCTGCTAGTCTAGTTTTCCCCTTCAGCCAGAATCCCACCGTCCTGGACACTTCTTCCTGCCTTCTGACCTTCCTGGGTCAGGACAACTTGCCCTACACCCATTACCAGATCTAGCTCTCTGGCAGGTAGTTCAAATACCCTTTTTAAAGGAGCGGTTTTTAAGGAAGAAAAACCTTATGATATTTACAATAAATTTTTCTAGGAAAAGGAAAACAATAAATAACTTTATTGTATATTATATTGTATCTTAGGCACGTACGTACCTCGCCCCGGAATATATAATCATACCTCTTAGTCATACATAGAATAATTATTTGTCTATAAATATGAATTTAGTTAAAAAATAAATTTACATTATTTAGTTTTTATTTATTTTTCTTCTAAAAATGCTTTGATATAAGGCTATATACAATATTAATTTAAAAGATTTTATAATCAAAATTATAATTAAAATATTTGCCAAAAACACATTTGCTTTTCTGAATTTCAGAATTCCAACTCTAGTTCCATCAAAGATGGGAGCTTAGATAATGAAAAACTGAAACGTTTCAAATTTTTTTGAGGTCATAAAAAACATATGATACACTCAGTAGGAATGTATAGTATGTATAAATGATATTTAATCTGGCTGACTTTATGATAAGTACCCATCCACAACACAAGGAACAGGTTATTATAGTATTCCTTCTAATAGAAAAATGGCTGAAAACGTATTTTAAAATAATTCTAGCGTTAATTTAATGCTGATAATTTTTTTACTGTGTTAGGAGTATAAATTAAATGTGATGAGAAAAAGTTTTTTTACCTTAAAACCTCACCTTTACTCGATCTTTTTAACTCATATAGTTTCTGAACTGCCGATGAAACCTCAAATGCTTTCATTTACAGGAATTTGCCCGAAGAAATGTGGCTCCCGTATTTTAACAATCACATGGAGAAATCAACATAAAAAATAAATAAGTGGCTCAATAAATTATTTTGAAAGTTAATTTGGACAGTAACACTCCTGACTCCTTGTCTTTCAGTTATTTTCAAAATTTTGAAATAAATAAAATAAAAAATACAAACAGCCCAAAAACTGACAACAGGCATAAGGAATATTTCTACCAAGGTCAAATGGATAACTTTCAGGATCAAAATTTGACATTATTTTTTTGAAATTCTGACATAAAATTTATCTGATGATCAAACAATAATAGAATGACCCTAGTGCGGTACGGGCAGCACCTCACCTGACCAAACAACTAATTTGTCACAACATATTTTATTTTTTGTTGTTTTATGAACCTTCCTGGTCATTTCTTACGTGGTGGGTATCCAGAGGTAAGCAACCTATTCTAATCATTACGAAATAAAAGTCAACGACTTGGACAGAATTCCAATCGGCGCCGCTGCAGCAACGAGGCAGCCAAAGTGGAAGTCTTGACAAACATGAGCCCATTGACCGTGAGGTGCGGCCGATAGAACAAAATAAAGTGGAATATTTTTAAATTAAGGTTTGATTCTACCCGGAGAAGCTACCTACAATACAAGGAAGTGAGTTGGTTATACTTTTTCTTCTCTTAGACAAATATATGGTAAATATTATAAGTTTTTTCTAGCTTAAAACCCGCTCCTTTAAAATCGTATTTGTTTGATTTTTATACGTCATATAGTTCAAAAATTGAATATATATGATTAAAAAAAAAAAGAATAATTTAAGTAGACAAATAGGGTGCAGACAAATATCCGGGTCCAGGCAGCATCTCCTCACCTGGCCAAACAACTAGTTGACCGGCAACTTGACCGTGACGTGCGGCCAGACGACCTACACTCGATCTAGTTACCCCTCGTGATGCTGCCCTGTACCACACATGACCTTTAGTCCTTTGATCCAGTTTCCCCTTCGTTCAGCATCCCATGGTTTGGACCCTTCTTCCTGCCTTCTGACCTTCCTGTGCCAGTGGAACTTGGCTTAAAAATGCTTTAAAACGGATTTTTTAAAACTTTTAGAGTTATGTTCATTTCAATTTTTGTCATATTGGTCATGACAAGTCAATGAATTAAACGTGATAGGGGCAGGTTTTTCCCAGCTTAAAACCTAACTTTAAAATAGTAGTTGTCTGGTTTATTTTTTTTACATTTTGGCAAAATAGTAAATGCTTTCATTGACTGATATTGGCCCGTTTAACCGAAGAAAAATAGTTTCTGTTTGTCAAAGAATAACTTTTTTTCCAACAGTTTTTTATTTCTAGAAACATAAAGAAATTAATATACAAATTAACCACAACAAAAAAAAATGGTCAACTAACCACCATTGGTACTTATGAATTGCGCCCACTCTGAAAAATTTGTTGAACCTTCAGATTAAGATTTTCATTTATAGCTTAGCATACAGTTTTATTGTTATCTAAATGAGCATCTTGAATGTATATGTATGTGAGACGTATTTTTTTCGACTAATGGGAAAACGGTGTTGTATTCCGCCACAAGGGTGGGAATGTTTTGCTCATCAAAAATGAATCAGAAATTTGTCAGAATGTAGGCACACTGATAATTGCGGAAAGCACTTCATGAAGGCTCGAGGCTTTAAAACTTGAAGATTTGTTGAAAACCGTATGTCGAAAATTTGATCAAAGAAAACCCCTTGGATATTTAGCCACCTCTGGTAATGGTAAAAAAATAAAATAAACATTATCATCAGAAAAAATGTAGACATTAAATCATCTAATTTTACTCGTTTCATAAACTAAATGAGAAATAAATAAATATTTAAAAAATAGTTTAACTAAGTTTACCTCTAGTTGTTAACAACAGTTTATGTAAACTTAAAAAAAAAAAAAGAAATGTTAAAACCATCACTTTCAAGTTTATACTTGTGACATAAGTATTGTTTGATGCCTAGCTGTTTCAGAAAAAAATGATGCCCATACTAAACAGGTATTTAGCAGTTGAGATTTTTATACCTATATCTATACCTATAATTTGCGGAGTTGCAGATTTTTATACCTATCTAAAAAATACTAAATTTTTAAATATAATAAAAAAAAATAATACATTTTTCGTGCGACTAATTCAGGTAAATAAATTTTTCAATCAACAAGTTTATAAAAATATTTTATGTGTTGAAAATCGGACGGAAAAAAAAATATGAAATCTCCAAAGATTTTTATTTCGTAATGCATCCCTCCGTCCCACACCTTTTTGCAAATTTGAAAAAAAAAATTACTTTATCCCATCTCCATGGAATAAAAATTTATATCTAATGAATGAATATCATCAAAATGTGGCAAGTAATAAATAATGTTTAAGGGCTACTCCTTTTTTAAAAATTACATTCTTGCTATAAATATTTCTACAAAATATAGTTAAATTTTTGCATGATGGAACGATATTCCTCCATTCAAATTTTTTGGCTATTTGGCATGGGATCTCTTAACTTTTATGGATGTAAATAAGTACCTATGGCATCCATAAGAATGATTTACCGATACAACTAATATTATTATTACTATTGTCATTGAATAAACCAGATTATAATAATTATCGATAAAAAAATTATGGGAAAATCGGTAATAAACAATTCATATATTTTCTTGACAAAACTTTTTCTACATTGTCTTTAAGGATTCATTATCCAATTTTTTGGTATCTTATTCACCTATCTCTACTTTGCCATGAAATTGATACAAACATATACATTACACCTTAATATTGAATTGGAGCTAACCTGCTAACCTGTTGATGTGGTCCAGATCTCCCCTCCACACATTGACCTTCTCTGGGGTGATCCAGTTTTCAGCTCAGCCTCCGGCCCTTGGACCACCTGACAACCTGTCCCTTGATGGATGGGGTCAGGTGACTGACCAACAAGTCACCTCGCATGTCAAGTCGTCTTGAGGTACCATGTTACCTAAATATAAATTATCCATGGTTAATTTTAGATGTATAAATTAAAAAATTGATATAGTATCTAGGTTAAAAATCTCGGTAGGATATTAGAAAAGACAATAGGACTAGAATAAATACTCAATGATTCTTATACATAACTTAATGATTAGAATTCTAACACAGGATAGTTTCATCTGAATTAAGATTGAGTGGAGGAGGTTTCGTAATCTTAGACTCGGATTGATAAACAAGAATTAGAGAAATATTCTATCCCATATACCTCAGACCCACAGTTCCCAACAACATTATAAATGTGTCATTCAATAGTTAAACTGACAAACGACTATATCGAAAATGATTTATGAATTTTTCCACATAACTCACACTAATTTTTATGTACTTTTCTTATGTATGACCTTCCAAACCACTTATAGAATAGTCTCCTATATTATATAAAGTCTAGATGACAAACTTCAGGCTTTCTTGAAGAAATACTCTTTTCTTCTCGAATATATCTTCATCCCGGGCCGTCTTTAACCTTAAGGGAGACTCAAGCACTTTATATACTTATTTTAATTGTTATTGTTAAATTCTAATATATTTTTTTGTTTTAATATAAAAAAATTAAATTGAAGTAATTTAAAAACGTAACGGCAATATTTTTCTTAGTCCCTTTGAAATAAAAATAATTTTTTTTTTAATGGTCAATAATTTGGTTTAAGAATTTAAAAATAAACTACATTTGGCTTCAAGAAAAAAACGGATGTAAAGTGTCGGTAGTAGAGGGGAAAGCACAGAATCGGACTACATATAACTGGAAGCTTAGGTCTTTAGTTTATTATTTACTAGCTGACCTGGCAATGCTATTACCTATATTTGAGGATGTATATAGATTTAATGAACAAATATCATAGTTTGATATATATTATTGTATTTAGTTAAATCAAACATTTACATATACTTTATAATTATGATTTGGTATCATAAATTAAACCAATATATGCGATAAGAAACGAAAATGAAATTTGTACTGTTGGTCAGACAGAACTAAGTTCGCTGTATCATGTCAGATTTAGGTAATTTTTCTTATTATTTAATAACTATATATATATATATTTATATTTAATATTCATGTATATACTACATGAAATATGAATAGTTTTTTAATAATAACCCTCACTGTGTATATTATGCAGAATATTATTACTATATAGAAAATATTCAGACCGACTGACCATGAAAGTTTGGTAAAAGATTTTTCAAGAGTGAAACAAAGTTGCAAACAAATTCATTTTTAGCACCTCAAGAAACCCATAAATACGAATTTTCGAAAAAATCGGAAAATAAAATTTTTTAGTCTTAAATTGTTGCCCATCCCATGGTAAAAGGGAAAATTTTGAAAACAATCTCCACGTTAATCGAATAATTAAATCTATATATATATTTATATAGATTTAATTATTCGGAACACATCTGTTTCTTGTATCACTCTCAGATCCTATCCGGGTTCCTCTTCAAGATGTAGTATATGTGTTATATAAGAGTTAGCAAGGAGACTATTATATTATATAGGTCGGAGTGCCGTTATTTTACAACGACCTTCAAGCGCTTTTCTTTCATTATGCTAGAGGTTATGGATTTTAAGGTGTAAGAAGGTAAATATATTAAAGGCTCTGAATAAGGAAAGTTGATAAGACTACAGCTTATTTACTTCTAACTCACGCCTTTCCGTATCTTCTATGGTACTTGTTCGCACTAGACCCATTCAAGCTAATTTCTCCTAAATGTGTCCGTTAATTCTACTGTTTAGTTCTACATTAATTGGCGGCAGTGTCTTACCGTGGCAATCGACAAAACCGCAGCATAGCAACCTTAACGCAATGTGAACGACGCAATTACTAAGTGTATTATGGCCCGAATGAGGATGCCAACTATTTAGTTGCCTCCCCTCTTGGTGGGCATGTCACCATATATCACCACATATTACTCACTCCTTTTCCAAATTAACAGCACATCCATTACGTGAAAGACAGCAGTTAGCATTGCGTAAAAAAAAAATAGGATAACTCGATTGACATTTATTTCGGATTCTACTTTTTTATTGTTCTTCTGATATAGAATAAAATTAATCGTAATTCAAGTTCGTTTTAATGTAACGATAGGTAGGATAGGATAGGGAATTAAGACTACTTTACAAATATATAGATAGCACTTTGATCCTTATAAAAGATCTAAATGGTTAAAAAAAGCAAAAGGAACAGAAAATGTTTATTCTATTTTGGCAACAAGAATTATTCTGTCTCAGGTAGAATTACAATACCAAATGCGACCTTATCGTTTTATAATTTTTAATTGCTTTGCTTCTTTATCTTTAAGGTTTGCCTTTCGATGAGGGATAAATATAGTTTTTTCAAGAATAGTTTTCTTTGAAAATGAAAAGTTCCACCCTAATAACTATTTACTACTCTCATGTTTTTTTTTTTTTTATATTCCTGTTTCTCAATGTGAATATTTCACTTTTTCTCGAAATCGCACAGTAAACAGCACACGAAGGAGTATATTTTTCCCATCTCATAGGTACTCCAATGTAGAGTTGGGAAAAACTTGATTTACGTTCACATTCTTCCGCCAGGTGTTTAACACACTTAAAAGTTCTAATTTTATTCAAATCTGGGCATAGCTTTTCTCTTACAGCCAGGAGAAGGGCTACGAATTTTTTTTTTAATTCTTGGTTATGTTTTCAATTTCATGATACGGAATTATTAAGAGGAAAACGAAAATTAACGATTCAATAGAGAGTTTAAAGTGAATACAAAAGAATAAAATATAGTACATATTATGTATAAAACAATATGAAAGAAAAAAACGATAAAATATACATATAATGTATTACAAAAATATAAAATAATAAAATATGTAACTAATAAAAAACAATAAGTTCATATAATTTGATATTCACAATAATAAAGTATAGAGCTAAATATTGAAAAAAAATTATTTATATTTACCAGTTGTGTAAGTATGCAGTATATATAACAATGCTACATATTTGGGCCATGAAAGCATTCTCTCTTCTTTGAACAACATACAAAAAATTGTGGGAGTCTAAGGATTGCCTGACAGAAATGAAATATTCCATTAAAATTTTTTTAATAATGATATTTATTCACACAATAAAATTTTGTTTCTTTTAGTTTATTGTTTAGTTATAATCATTTAATTATTCTAGTATATTCGTGGAATGATGATTTACATTGTTATTCCTATTATTAGTAAATATTGATATAATTATGGTTCAGCTCTCTATCTCGATGTGGAGTCATGATACAATTATGAATCATAGCTCATTTCAAAGATGATGCAAAATTGAGCATTTTCTTACAGTATTCAACTCTGATTTTTATTTTGTAAGATATTTTTTTTTTGTAAGATATTCTGGCGTCATCTTATCAATTTTTCGCCACTCCATCTCGATGTAACATCAAGATGCAATTTTGAATCAAAGCTCATTGCAAAGACGATGAAATACTAATAGGACATTCATCTCACTTAAAGTATGCAGGGCGATTTCTTGTTTTCGAGATATCTAAATATAAAACGCATCGAGAATTGCCCTCCTCTATCACTACCGTTTCATCTCAACCGTTCCCTCGCGTCACGAATTAAATTTACTGCTGTAATTTTTTTTTTCTTGAGTTGTAGAACGTCATTGAAGAAGTTTCACTTCATATAGCCTATACCGGTTAATTTTATCATAATCCGTTTTTAAATCGATTTGAAAGAGGTGCTTCACGCTTTGGTATTTTAATTTCCTCTTTTATATTTGATATAAACAAAATAATTTAGGTATTGTACAAAAATACTCTACCATTTAAAAATTTATTAAACTGGATATTATATGGATTCGTGTCGTTCCGCGTTAATACCTATCATATAACCAAGTATTTCTTTACAATAGCAGAAAACATCCTAATTTCGTTTTTAAAAACTGGAAGGACCCTCAAATTGTTTGCAAACACCATCCAAATAATTTGACTCATCCGGCATCCAACATTGGAAAAATACTAATTTGATCAAGTCAAACTAGAGTTGAACGAGTAAATTCTAATTAAAAGTTGCCCGGTAGCCACTTGATTAGATGGAGAGCGAAGGAGCTGGGGAAGAGGGCTGCCTGTTGAGGACGCCTAACAAGGTACAGTGTAGCAGAAGGGTCCTGTGGCCGAGGATTCAATTTGCTACAGCTCTCCCGGCCCATATCGATCTGCGGGGGGCAATTTCACCTTTCCTCCCCCTTCATCTTTTAATACGGCCAGGGGAGGGGGGCCTAATAAGGGGCTAAGCCCCTCAGCCCGGTCATCTCAGGGGGCGACCGCAATCCCCGCTCTAAGCCGGCCTATATGACATCTCTATCCCCGCCTCCGCCCAAATGTTATAAAGAATAAGTCGTTTCCTTCTTTCTGTCTCCTCTCTTCCTCCATCCCTTACCATCCAGGGATTTATTTTGCAAAAATATCTCAGTAAGGATGGTATTGAGTATAAGTATTGATTTTTATTAAATTTTAATGTTTCATGACAGATATGTAACACTATACCTATATATAAGGTTGTTAATTTCTTCTTAATCCATATATTCTTTCATTTTGGACGTTTCGGTGATACTATGACCCAATTTTCAGTTTTAATATTTTTTTAAAACTGTTAAATTGCCTTATGGTCAAAATTAGAAGTTAAATCACTGGAATCCAACACATAAGTTGTGAATTAAGTGTCATTGTCAAGATTTTAATACAAAGGTCGGAGTTTCGCGAGTTCCAAGTTTTGCATTTGTCTTAACCGCCTCTCCGGATTAACCGACGTTAAAACGAAATTCTAATAAAACGAAATACAGTTATTTATTGCTGACGTCATTATTGGAGTTATTGTTTTATATACTTCAACTTAACTGACGATGTTTGATCGCAACTAGAGGTTCTACAATTCCACATATCTTCTGATCTATAAAATTTTCCAGACTTTAATCTTGCGGGTAACCTAAATTAATAACCACATGAGCCTTTTCTCAAAAGAATTGATTTATTAACAAGCTGTAGTTAATTAAAATTAAACAAAGTTTGTTAATTAACTTCATCTAAACTGGGTTCCAATCCTTAACATATCCTTAAGATCAAATGACAATTTAGTAAAAATTGTATAGTTAAGTGAAAATAAAGTTACTATTTTTCATTTAGTGTTTATAACAACTAGACCGAATGAAGAATTTAGTGAATTATTTCATTTATTTTATTTTTTAATTTAAATAAAAGAAAGAGATATGGACAGCCGGGAAATCCTGCCAGGACTGAAGGGCAGCCAACAGCATCAAAGAACTAATGAAAAATGGATCCATTCGATCGCTGTCCATTACTGGAATGAGGTCATCTATAATTGTTGGTACCTCTGACTCTAAAGAGGGCAATTGAAATCTATAGGGGACTAGATACTTTGCAATCTATTTGGTCTAGGAAATAGACTAACTTATAACTTCGATTCAATTTCGAAAATTGACACAGTCACACCCTTTAGAGAAAAATACTAATTAAATTTTGATATACAAAGTTATTTCATTCACTTAATCGAAATATTTCCTCAAAATAGTGATAATTATGTTTATTATTATTTTTTTTGTAAATGTATGACAGAAATAAAAAAAAAAAAATACAAACACCAAGTTTACTAAAATGCACACTCTGCCCTTAACAGCTTATTTAATACTTAATTTTTATAGAATCAATAAAAAATAAAATGATTATTTTGCGATTTTGTTTTCAATTGAATTTTTAGAAAGTTTTTATTTACAAAGGAATAATGTTGATATTAAATAATGGTAAGAGACTCAAGATTTAAGGTAAAAAAACTGTAATTAACAATCATTTTAACAATGAAAATTTTCATTTTTCAGTATGCATGTTTTACGACCGAATGCTATTGTTAATTATATATTAAGTAATAAGAATACAATATATATTTTATTAGTTTTACAGGAGGTAATATTTATATTAATGTTATTACTTAACATTCTGGAAATCTTTTACTTATTTATCAATAAATTTTAAAACTTTTTTATCTTAATTAACTTTTTTAAAGTTTTATTTTCATTACTACTGAACTATTACCATTGAATTGATTTGTTGTCAAAAGTTGTCATGTTTATGTTCTGGTGTATAATATAAGAATGATATAAGCTCATCTATATAATAAGTCCATAGATTTCTTACAAAATTGTGTTGAATTCATCAATTTAAATTAATTATTTAGAAAATTTAAAAACTATAATATCCAGAGTAAAGTATCGTAATCCCGATATAAGATACGAGCTATCAACATAACCTTGTCTAATATAGGTATAAAATAATACCTGATATCGATATTGTAATATCTAAACACGATATTAGGTATTTTATAGATAACACATGTTTACAAATATATAAATTAAATTATTACAAAATAAGAAACAGAAAAAAACATTTAAAAAAATAAATAAAACATTAAACTTAAACTAAATAAACATCTTAATAAAAATCATTCCTATTTGAAATACTTTCATTCAGCCTGGATAACCACTGACCTAGCTTTTCCCAAACAGGAAAAAGATACCAGCGCTTCTCACTCAACCACCTGTATTATAATATCTAATAATGATATATTACTATCTTATAGACAAAATATAAATTTTTATAATAAAATTATTTATATATTTTTAAATCTATTTCCATCTTCACTGTCCTTTTAAATGTTTTATTTTTGTTTGTTTATACACCGGCTTACCGCATCCTCTTTTTATTATCAATATTAAAAGCTATCGGAAAAAAAATCTATTTGGTACATCAATGTTTATGTTTTTTAAATATCGATATTTTTTCAGTATTCCTTGAACATATCTAATCCTTTACGTAGAAGGATAATTGAAACTTGCGAAACAGTAACATATATCCGTTTTGGCTGTTTGGCTGTTGCTATGGAAGAAACACATAAGGTGGAGCCTGTTCCTAATTTTCAAGGTAATAATTCTGAATTAAATTTATTATGATGTTTACATTTCATTGATTGAGTAGTTGGAACATATATTAAATTATCAATTATAACCTAAATAATACATAACATTGAAAATCTTTGGACGTGAATATCTCTTCAACAGAGCATTGACAGAATTAACTTTCTACGGACATACTTTGCATATAAATTGTGTATATGTATATATTATTTTGCGAAAGTAAGATAGAAATATAAAGAACTAACAGTGTACTAAAATCCTGCTCCTAACAGTTTATTTAATACTAAATTTTTATATAATCATTATTCAAAATACAATAACCTTTTAAGATTTTCTTGAGATGGTCATTCTTTGAACGGGAAGAGCTCTCTCTAAAAAGTAACTTTTTCTTTTTTAGGTTTTATAGTCCTGTAGAGTTTACAAGTTTCACAGACACTCCAAGCGGAACTAACAGTTTACTAAAATCCTGCTCCTAACAGTTTATTTAATACTAAATTTTTATATAAACATTATTCAAAATACAATAACCTTTTGAGATTTTCTTGAGATGGTCATTCTTTGAACGGGAAGAGCTCTCTCTAAAAAGTAAGACAAGTAATTTTTTTACCAATTTAGTATATTAGTTTTTGACGTAAAGAGGATTCTTTAAGGATTAAATACTGATTCATTGCTAGCGATTTATGTCGTAAAATTTTTTTTAGGGTACTCTCCTAAGTTGTTAAAGCAATTTAATATTTTAAAAAAATCTTATTTGCACTCTTATTTAGTGACTATAACACTAAGTTATTATCCTCCTATACCTAGTTTTTGTTATTATCTTTATTATTACTATAGGAAGACTACATCATGCTAAAAGTGTTCAGTTAGTTTCTCCTACCTAAAGTTAACATAACATAATGAATGGATTAAATTTATGAAGAATAAGGATCGCTTATGGAAATATGAATGGAATCCTTTACTCTCCATTATAGGATTATTCAATTAAGGAGGCGTGATCCTGTTAAGAGTTAATTACTGGCAATCCTAAATTAATCTGGGAGGGATTATGGTTTCATATTAGTCTTAATCGCCTTGTCTTAGATTGCCCTGTCCTCGAGGCCAGCGGACCATCCCTCTGGCTAAATGTTAAGTCTGAGCCACAATTATCTATATCCTACAACTCTCTCTACACCATCTCATGTAGATGGAGTTTATTTTGTATTCTACTACTGAAGATTTATATTTTGTTAAATGTTGATACTTGGTGGTGGCAGTGGAAAAATAATTACAAATTGTAACCTAGCTGTGAAAAATCGCTTGTGCTATAAAATTAACAATATGATTTTTATTCTATTTAAATGTTTAACAAATTAGCACATAACTGTTGACATCTCGTATTAGTCATTGTAGTATTGCTATATTTATATATTTTACTTCTAAATTCTTTTGTTTTTCTAGAATGATGCATTGATTTTTTGAAATGGTATAATTTTGAAGAAAATGATATTAATCAGCAATAAAATTCTGAGTTTTCCTTTTTAGGTTTTATTGCCCTGTAGAGTTTACAAGTGCTAAGTTTCATTGACACTCTAAGCTATATTTCGCGAAAATAATATCATTATTTTCCATTATTCCGTGCATTATATTAACAATATCTGCGAAATAAAAGAATTAATTAAGTACGTAGATGTCCAAATGAATTTGCTTAATTCTATGCTATCACATACTTAATTCCTTTCTGTCTTACTTAACCCGAGACTTAGAAACTTATTAGTACGTTTTAAAGGCCATAAAATGTATGAAACATTTTTAAAAATTCAAAACATGAATAACTGCATTATTAATTTTTATATTTTCTTTAGATTCTGACACCTACCTTATTTAAAACATTAAAACTTTCAGAGACATATCGAACTACTAATTCGATATTTTTGAAAACGATGCTTATCGATATTTTTTTAATGTTTACATTCCTCGTAAGTACAATACAAATAAATTTAACATATGCCATATTGGAACCACATGGAAGGGGTTCGCTATGGATTCTCCTTTCTTTAGCCTGATATTTTAGTTGTGTAGACTTCTCTACAATATTTTTTATTATTATAGCTACTTCTTATTCTCTATCACTAACACATTTTAAGGTATTTTCTGTTAAAATTTTATCAATTTTTATGTATCAAGGAGGGTATCCTAAGATAAGGGTAACCTTTGTCATATCTTTTCGATCGATCATAGAGGAATGGTCCGTCATCAGGGACTGAGTAGAGAGGGTTTCCTCTCGTTGAATTACTATTAGTTTAAAATAAAATATTATTTAATATAAGTTATTCTACTCTATTTCGCAGGATACGAATACGAATCTATCTTACAATAATACTGGCTAAACAAGATGCTTTAATCGCCGGCATGTGTACATTTATTCTTTCTTGTATAGATTGTAATTTGTTGTTTTTTATTTGTTTTAGGAGGTAAGAAAAAAAAAAATTCGCTGGATATAATCTTCTTTCGAGTTCAGTCAAGATTGTATAGAAGCTTTCTTGAACCAGTTACCAAAATTGTGCACAAAATATTTCCAGTTTTTGAGCCCTTGTTAGTGAAATCACTCACTCGAATGAGACCTTTTGACTTTGGTGAGGTATTTGTGGTCCAACGCCTCACCATGTTTCAGAGATGCCTGCGGTAGATGGAACAAGAGAAATAGAAGCGAGAGAAGAGGGGAAGGTACGGTCAATAGAGAGCTAATTGTGAATAGAGTCAGTTGGATTTAAAGATATCTCGAGTGGAGTGATAAGGAGTGATGGAGGCGCGGTCAACCTTGGTATCTAGCCATCTACCCCTGGCTCCTCTGGTCCAGATACCATCTGCTTCTAGGGCTCTCTCCAGATACCATCGCCCTCGGTACGCTCTGCCGCCCCTGAACAGAGCTACCGGGTCAATTCTCTCTCTTACTATCTATTGTAAAGCTCCATCACTGGCATTTATGGAATTACCTTCTAGGAATGCTGATTGCGCTATATTGTTTCTTTATTTTTTAATTTGTTATTAATCCCGCAATAACCATTTATAGGATTTATGGATGAGGTAGAAAGGGGAATTAGTTGTATTATTATGTATAATCCTGTTATGTTAGTTTCATTTTTATGAATATATCTTAACATCAGAGATAACGATCACAACACCCATTTTTTATTTCAGAAATATCACCCCCACTTAATTGTCTTTATTTTACCCAGAGGTATAGGTAACGAGTGTGTCCTAGACTAACTGTTAAAGAGTGCTTCTAAAAAAAACTCTAAATTAATTTTTTTTAGGAGAGAATTATCTGTTCAAACTACTCTCTTGAAAAGTAGGAAAATATGACATTGTGTTTTTACTTCTGAAGTACTATATAATGCTCTTTAACTTCGATTTTCAAATATATTCATAAAAATGCGCCAGAGTGAAAACCGATTTAGCTCCATTTTTGGGATACGTATTTTTTTTTTTTTATTGATTTGGGGGTGACATGATTATTTTAAACAATAGTTTTGTATAATATTCGATCTCAATTATTTATGATTTACTACAAAAAAAAAAGTCAGATACACCTTGTTTATCAGAACTTTTTGGACTTAAAGAATTGAGCTTTATCAATATACCAAAATCATCTTAGTTCTCCTGTATCCAAAATCCTTAATACTTCTTATTACATCAAAAACAAAATTATCTATAAATTCACCTATTTCCAATTTCTTGTCAATTGCACATTATTTCTTAACATTTTTGCATTATTATAACATTATTTTCAATTGCACAATTCTTAACATCCCAAACTATCCCATTTAACCCTCTGAGGCATCAAAAAATAAGATTGCTCCGGGGCCTTCTTAAAATAGCTATGAAAGTGCTATCATTGTGTGATTCCTAGAGATTACATTGAATCTGTTGTGATTCATAAATTATCAAATTTACTTATGTAATTTTATCACACTGTTGTAAAGTTCAATATAAAAAAATTGTAAATGCCATAATATATAAATGCCATTTTCCTACCTCAACCCTGCGGAGCATAGTCGCCGTGAAAAAAGTTGACTTATTAGTGCATATCTTGCTAAAACGTTTTGGAGAACTTTATGGGCGATCTTTAATTGGCGGCCAAGAAACAAAAAAATAATAATAAATAAATAAAAGTTTTTTAGCAATCTGATCATATACTTTATCAATACTTTGCAATATCATTAGATAATATTGCTAAAAGAAGAACACTATCAAGGAAATTTTGAACTTATAATCTATTATTAAAATTTTAATTTGAAAATTTTGCTCCCACTATAAATGCTAAAAATATGCCATGGCAATGAGGACGTAAACCACTACAAAAATAGTAAAATAAACTTTAGAAAATCAGTTGATATTGAATTACCGCCAAATTATTGATTTTGTCTCATTTCTTAAGGGTATCAATAATTGATCATAGTAGTATAAAAATGATTTTCACATAACTCCAGATCGGTTAATACGAACATTCTTTCGTAGTAATCTCCAAGGAGTCTTAAAAGTATATTTCCTCGGAAATCTTTGTGGGGACAACAATAGGTAGCTTTTGCTCGAGGTGTATTAATTTATTTAAAGTTTTATTTATTAAAAATATTTTGTATTTAGTGGTTTTTCATTCTAAAATAAGAAGTGTAAGATTGAATTAGCCCTACAGATTTGTTTTGAAGAAAGTCAGAAGATAATAATATCTTGAAAGAGTATCAAATAAATAGTATTCAGTCCGAAGATTATGATTTATCCGTATTTTAAATCAAAGAACTGAGAGTGGTTTATTAGAGCACAATTAATTAATAGTTTTTATAATTATTCTATTGTTTTGAAGGAATCTTTCTTAAACTTAGAATTGTTTGAAACCAGTATTTCGGATAACACATAATACAATGGCGGAGGCAACAAATCTGCTTAGAGGAGAGTGGGCTACAATTAGTGCCGACCCTCTTGAGCATCGCAGAGGACTGGATGGATGGTGGAGGACGGACCCTTGGGAGGATCTGGCCATGGTTGCAGGTCCTCCAAGGTATTAGCGGCTATTGTACCTCCAATGGGGAGCCGGATCATTATAAAACAAACACCGCTTCCGCCGGAAGATTAGACCTCGAGCCTGTCTTTCCCTTTCCTCAAGTCCTTCTATAACAATCCGCTCTTGTTCGCAATCGATTTGGCTATATCTCACTCAAGGGAAATATCTATGAATACAGGCTTATACAGCTTGCTCCAGTAGTGCTATTCTGTTTATTTCAATTTTTAATGTAATTGTAATTTATTCCTTGTCTCTAAAACCTTAAAAGTTAGAAATTACAACTTACACACTATCAAGGATGAGAAACGTGGCCTCTTTCACTAAGGGACGAACAGCATGTTAATGCTTTTTGAAAGTAAAGCATAGCATAAAATACTCGGATCGTGAATGTATGAGGTAACCGGCGAATTATAGCTAAGGCTACACAATCTCGAATTGAAGGAGCTCCACTCAGTAAATATAATTCAGGTTATAGCATTGTGGCCTATTTGCTAGGCCTGTCAGGATATAAGACTTGATATAGGTTCCTAAAATTTTAAGAAACACTGAATCCACGGGCAAACGTCGAGGGGTTGACCGAAACGTAGGTGGGAGGATAGCGTCAAGAATGATCTGGTATATTTGGGTTTGAACGGATGTATTCAGACTATGGCATTAGTATCAAACGTTATTACTTTTGTAATTTGAAATAAATTCAACTAATTCATAATTCGTTTTCTCCAAATGAGAATATTTGCTCTTAACATTTTAACGTATTGATTGATGGACGGTATCCCACAATGTTTTGCCAGCCATTATTACTTTTCAACTAACTTTATATAAACAGCAATGATATAAGAAACAAGGATAAGGATACCAATAAAACAGTACTAGTGCAACATGCAGCTAAAAACTAACACAAATTCGATTTTGGAAATACAATCATTCATTTCTATAAAGAAAATAATACGTTCAAAAGAAAAATACTTGAGTCTATTTATATATTAGTAAAAATTGATCATACAATGAATTTTAAAACAGAGACAAGAAATTTGGTCTAGCACTATGCAGAGATTTTAAGTAAAATTAATTAATGAAAAATATGGATACAATTTAGGTTATTATTTATAATTAACTTCGACATGATTTTTAATAATTAAAGAAATGCAAATTTAGACCGATATATAGTTTGAAATAAATCAATTATATGTCTGAGTGTAAGGAATGACTAAAATTGTTGTGTTAATTTAATCTGTAATTAAAAGTTTTAAAATGTAATAGAAAACTAACAAAATAGGTAATTATATATAAGTTGAGGCAAGCTTATTAATAAATTAATATGATTCCCTATCATTTATAAGGTGATTTAACTGAAATTAATGACCTGTGCAGTATAGCCTGTAAAAAGTTTTTAAACTATTGAATTTAAGGTGTAAATTTATATTTAAGGTATGCTATTTTATTAGTAAGTAGTAGTATTTGTTAAAAGTGTATAATAAAAGCTGTTATTTAGTAGATTGTTCCTCAGGCTGGCCGAAGCGTTGGTCTTTTAAAGAAATAATAAATAATCTTTTGAGACTTATCTTGGGTACAAATTATTTTATTTGAATAACTTTTAACTAACTTTAAAATATAATGTTTTGATTTTATTCAGAAAAATGCTTAAAAATAAAATTTTATTGAGTAATCTGAAGCTTTAAAAAATAATTGAAGCTAGTAAGGATTATAGCATATATTTTATTTTCTGTTTTCTCAAAATTATAACAACAAGAAATTATCTTTTTATTTGAATGATAAATAAATACTGGAAAAACCCATACAATAAAATAAGCCAACACCTATGCCAGGTACATTTCCAGCCCATACCCTACAAAGGAGAATATATTGAGTTACCGGAAGCCGGGTCAAGAGAATTGCCGGCCGCTACATCAACGACCCTCACCCCTCCCTCTCTGTCCAGAAGTGGGGGCAGTTTTCTTTCCTCCATTTATTTATTCTCTTTGGCAGCTTGCCGATAGCCTCCTTTTTGAATAAATACAGTTAAAACACACTAAGGGAGCAATTATTTATTTACATTAGTTGATTGTATAAAAAATAAATTAAGTTTTTATTCAGTTAAAAATATTATTGTAATATTTTCTAAGCACTACAAATTACTCATACCAATTCGAAGTCTCCAAACTCCTTTTTTGAACACTTTATTTAATTACGCTTCTGTGAATTTTGTAGAATAGTTTTTTCGTCTCTCCCCTAGTAAAATTACGTTTCCAACAGAATATTACACCATGACCTTCATATAGCTTTTGTCCTTGACGTCATACCAACCAAATTCTCAAAATTCCATTTAAACCTTTTCTAATCATCTTAATCCTTTGGCTTAATGCTTATCCAGTTCCACTCATCCGTACAACCCATCTAGAAGGTTGAAACGGCAGTAGCCAAGAGACATTTTGTAAAAAAAATTGGGGCTTTAGCGCACTTACTTAGCCTCCACTGGTTCAAACTAGTGACGCGCTGAGAGGGCTGCACTGGGATCTCAGAGAGCCTTACTTTACCCTTCATGCGTGGGCTCGGGGATCCTATTGTCGATATGTATAAGGTCGATATTGTAAATACTGTATACAATTTATTTTATTTAGTTTGATTATATTCATTTCATTTATTTTTATTTTTTATATTTACATTTGTTATTTTATTATTTTTTTAAATTTTATTTTTATTTAATGTATACTTTTTTTTTTGTATGAAAGTGTACAATTATTAATTATCGCTATTACCCATTGCCAAAATTCGTGGCAGATTGTAATATTTTTAATAAATAAAAGTTAGCAATATAAAAAAATATATTGAGAGAGCTATACCCGTATACCCGTGTACGTGGGGAATACAGTGGGCTCTGGGATCATCAGGTCGAGATTGTAAATATTGTATATAAATTATTTTACATTGATTATGTTCATTTTATTTATTTTTCTCTTTATAATCTAATTTATAATATTTAAAGTCTCGTACAGAGATTGCATTTATTTACTTGTATTTCATTTACATTGTCTCTTTTTTATTTTTTGTATGAATGTGTGTAAATTAGCTCTATTATTCAATGCTCTATTTTGTGGCAAAGTGTAATAATACTTATCAATAATTACTTGATTAGTCATTGTAGGAAGAAGTGAAATATATCATTACTTTATATATTATATAAGTAGCTATATTTAATAGCCTTATAAGAAATATTTTTAAAAATCAAAACTTAGTTTTCTTAATAGTTACTTTATCATATAATGTAAATGTACATGTTTATAACGCAGCATTGAAATGTAGCTTGGGAAACCGTGCCCTTCATTTACTGAATAACAAGCATCTCAACGTAAATGAGGGGCCGAGGGAGGGAAGCTGGAAAAGAAGGAAGGAGAGTATACGGAATCGGTAGATAAATGATGAGGGAAAGAGAGAGTCGGAAAGGGAGAGAGAGAGAGAGAGTGGGTGAGTGAGAGAGAGTGGGAGTGAGAGAGAGAGACAGAAGGGCAGGGCGATCGATGGAGTGGCCGGCTAATAGCCACCCCGACATTACTCACCCCCGCTGACCCACCCCCACCGCCATTCCTCTTCGGGGTGGTCGGTCTCCTGGCGTCCCCGGTTAGTTAATATTTATAATAATGCCCTTCTGTATTCTCCAATATTTCGCGAATTATTATATATGACTAAAAAATAGACAACAAGTTAATTATAATTAGTTTATTGTGTAATTTTATGTTTAAAGTTATAACATCAGTACAATACCAAGGTGTTGTATTTCAGAGAATATTGAGTTTGCATTATAATTGCAGTTTTAAGATAGCAGCTAATTTCAAATTTCAATTTACATCAATCGATCATTTCGGAATTTCGGGCAGTTATAATATGTATTCAGTTAAGTATTTTTCATACTACTCAAAAAAATATTTATATATTTTTAATACAATGCTAAAGAGGTGCATCAAAATAATTTTCTAGCAAATTTACACTTTATTTTTCTTTTATAAACTGTAAAAGCCAAGGTCATAGTATATTGAGTGAACAAAATTCAATATTATGATAAAAAAAAAAAAAAAAAAAAGCCATATAAGATAGATTCATATTGTACATTACTAGTTTGAAGGATTACTTCGGTTATAAAAGAATGGTTCGGATAACTAAAAAATGTATTAATGTAATTTTCAAATATTTTATTTACACTAGTTATACCCTATTATGGTTCACATAATTATACAAAAGCTAGCTAAGCTTTTCACTTATGAAAACGTGGACAACCTATTTTATCCCAATCGAAAATTGGCATCATATATTTTTGCTTTGAGCGTCTCAGGAAAATATGATTTAAAAATAAAACGCGTTTATATTATGAAAGTCTTGCATTAAACGGAATAAAACAGTTGCATTATCATGTTCTTAGGCGTGATGGTAAAAGTAAAATGATATATATGACCACTCCTTAATTACTAATTAACATCTCTAAGAAATTGCAAGAAGGCTCATATCCAATATATAACATATGTTTAACTTGTCAAAATAAATATTGTTCTATTCAGCTAATGGCCCCATCTACTCAGAATGCAATGAAGAATTATATTCTATATTCTATTAAGAAATTAAGATCCCTTAAATTCAGGAGATTCTTTTTGCGCAGCTAATTCATCATCAGAAAATCATAATTACTACATAACATTACATTATTGTCTAGTTTACGAAATTGTAACGAGTTTCAGATCGATTGGATAATAGGCATTAGTACATACGGATACATGGTCACGATGAACAGTTCACTGCTTACTATGTAACGTAGCCCAATATGAAAATAAATGACTAGTAGTTAGCTATTCCATCCGAAAATAGGACTATTGATAATCTTTCATTTTATTATTTTGACCCGTCCAATAAAAAACATCAAACAATTAAGATGAGCAAATTAATAAACGTTGCCGTTCCGTAAAGTCCGAAACGTTGCTCAAACGATGGAAATTAAGGAAGTAAGAAGTATTAAAGATTTTTCTCCTTAAAAATGAATAAATATTTAAATTTTATACCTACAGCCAAAGGTTAAATAATGATCATATATACATACGTGTTCTTATCTATTATTCGTTAATTACCTTAATTTAGATATTGTATATCCAATCTCGCCAATTAACTATACTTGACTCTAGATTTTTCATTTATATTTTATCTTTATATGAGTCAAAAAGTGAAAAAAAGAGAGTTTTGTCCAAGAATGCCCCCGATACCCAATTTAGTCTGTAGCCGATTGGCAATTTACATATGAATGTCTCGTATCCCTTTTGATCGATAGTCTGTGATCCACATTATGTTGAGAGAATGAAATATAAAAAGTGTATGTGAATTGTCAGATAAATTGAATAATTCATGAATTGTTTAATTTTAATGTTGTGTGAACTGCATTTTTATCTTAAGAGTTATTATTAAAAAATAAAATATAAACTGAGTAGTTCACAGCTATATTAGGGAAACTAGGTTGTCTTTTAGGCGGCACTAAACTTTTAAGGCCATTTCTGATTTTTTTTTCTTTTTCATGACCCCTATTTCAGAAATTTATTGTTTTTAGCATGAATATATATACCAATATATATTTTATTCCGCACTGTTTCCTTCTTCTGTAGTGGCCTACATTTTAAGGAATTTTTGAGTTGTAATTTTGTTGTAGTGGGCGTTCTTTGAATTTTATAATGTGGTGGGGACACATTGGTTTTGAAATTTAAACTGAACTGAAAAAACTTATTCTCTAAATACGTGTCCTGGCTCATCGTTTCTGAATTTTTATTTTGTTTGTTGCCAACGCATCCGAGGGGGCGCTGGTGTAAGGGTCCTGAACAGTGGATTTCTTTGGTGCCGTAGAGAGTCGAAAAACTTTATGCGCCTACGTTGGATGAACTCAGGCACAGTGGGTAGTTCGAAAAGCTTATGTAGTTGATCTGACACCTTCTTCAGTGATGTTGGGCGCACAATCTTCCGCAACACTGTATCCTGGAAGCGTTGTAAATGGCGCTGTGTCCCTTTTCTGAGATGGGTGAAGAGTGGAGCACCTTATAGCTGATCTCAAAATACTTTTATAAAATTGGAGTTTGAGCCTTAGTGAGAGTGTGGGTGGTGATAAAAGGTAGTTTTGCCGCTATGATCTAAGACGGACTCGTTTGGTTTTCATGTAGCAATGACCTGACCTCCTCAGAATTGCTTTTATAAAGAGTTTAGAATTTAGAAAACATAAAGAGTAAACTTTAAGTGGATCACGTTTGTCGAAACTTCAATCATTGCAGAGTGAATATCCAAGTACCCAAAAAACCTCAGATAACAAAAAAATCTCACTAAAGTCAAGCAAAAACTAATTTTGACTGAGAAATTAACATCAAAATAAATATCTGTAGAGAATTTGAACTTCAACTTATTAATTCTGAAATCAGGTTTACTTCTATGAAATATTTATACGTTTTTTTTGTTAGCCTCTAAAGCGTTTTATTAACTCACAATCGTCACATGATCCGTGCCAATAAAATCAGAGTGTACATAGATATTAAAGTACCTTTTTGTTAGAGATTTTTATTATTATGTATTATTACATTTTATTATGGGAATGTGTAGCTCATTGGTGGGGCACTAAGCTACTAACACTTAGGACCCGGTTTCAAATCTGGCTATGGCAGATAATTATTTTATATTTTACTGTATCTGTGAGTCAGGCCTGTGTGTCCAGAAGCCCCTCGGGGTCCACCGAGACTCATAAAGTAGGTACTCTTAATTGGGTATAAATCTGGCAGTCGAGCATGATTCTGACCAAATCTCCTCCTTGCACAATCATTGGTCTAGTAACAGTACTTCCTTACCAAGTACTGCACCCCTAAACCTTCATGGGTTTTAGAGGTACAGATTTTATTTTATTATAGTAAATACATATTTTATCTTCCAGGTGACTATGTTTTTACTTCCTCAATAGCGACGCAACATGCATGAAGTAAGGTTTGTCTCATGTAGAAAATTATTTTGTTTTTTATATATTTGTTTCTTTTGATCGAGTCTGGCACCAGGGACTACTTTACAAACTCCGTAAATTCTTACCTCCTACATATTTTCCCATCATCCGTTCCTTTCTTACTAATAAATTATTCCAAGTAAGCCACAATGGTTCCTATTCATCCCTCTATTTTCAATTCGCTGGTGTTCCTCAAGGTAGTATTCTCGGTCCCATCCTCTACACCGTCTATACAGCTGACATCCCAACAACTCCTAACACTATCCTTACCACGTATGCTGATGACACATGTGTGCTCACAGTTAGTAATAACCCTTTGATTGCATCCCAAACTCTTCAGTCCCATATCACAATCCTCGAAGAATGGTGTTGAAATTGGAGGATAAAAATAAATCCCAACAAATCCCATCAAATCACATTTACTTTTCGTCGTAAACCTGCCGACTGCCCTACAGTACACTTTAATAATGTGGCTCTTACCCCTGTAGAACAGATTCGTTATCTTGGACTACATCTTGACAAACGACTTACCTGGAATCCTCAAACAAGACTGAAAATACAGGAAACTGTACGCAGATTCCGACTATTGCAGCACTTACTAGACAAACGGTCTAAACTTCCAACTCATTACAAAAGACTGATCTACATGACAATAATAAGGCCCATCTGGACATACGGAGTTGAGCTTTGGGGCTCCACTAAACCTTCGAATTCCTCTCGTATCCAATCTTTACAATCCAAAATCCTTCGTCAAATCCTCAATGGTCCTTATTTTGTTACTAATAAAACCATCCATAAAGATCTAAATGTTCCTTATGTAACCGATCTAGCCCGAATCCGATATTATTCCTTCCATAATAAACTCCCTAACCACCCAAACCCACTAGTTTCTAACCTTGCTTCCTCGTCTATTCCTGGCAATCCTCCGAGGCGCCTGAAAAGAAGATGGCCTCGTGACTTTATATTGTAAAATGTTTTTAGAGTTCTACTACTGGGTAGTTTCTCTACATCCTGTATCATATCATTATGTCATTATGATCAAATTTACTTGTTGTATTTTTTATACAGTTGTAAATATCAATAAATAAATTTTTAAAAAAAATATTTGTTGGCAATTGTTAAGTGGGGGAATTAATAAAGAATTATAGACCGAAAATACAATATCTCCGGAACGGATGAAATAAATATTGGACATAATAGACTAATAAAGCCTTCCAAGGTAGTAATTATATAGACCATTTATGAATCTAATATATTCTCTGTTGCTGTCCTTCGGAACGGACAACTCCAAGTCGGCCGGTAAGCATATAAAAGGCAGTCCTTATCGATTTTTGCCGAGAGGACATACAATTAAGAGAGGAACGGATCGTTATACTATCTCCCCTCCGTTATGGCAACCAATACTGAAGAACAGGCCCTTCTTCCCTTCGTCGGATTTATCAGCGTCTTTGCCCTTCTCTCCCTTGTTTGTATGGGCTAAAATTTAATCAGCATTGTTATTTTTGCAGCATTAGTCCTCCTTAAGTCGCCGCACCAACCGCTCAGCTCAGATGCTCTAAGCCTCGGTAAACATGGCATTATGACTTGTTTAATTAGAGGAATTTGAAGCTCAAGGCTTAATCTGCTGCTGTATACTAATGTATCTCACGTCGATTTTAATCCGTGATTTGAAATCACTATCCTACTAGCTGGATCAAGAGAACAGTTTAAGGGAAAGGATAAGTATTTATAATTACACTAAACATGTTTTGTTTTTTTATGTACGTTGTTTATGTTTTTATGTACGTTGTTTATGTTTTTTTTATGAACGTCGTATGTTTTTTCTGATAGGTTATTATTATTATTGAAAAAGAGAAAATATACCTCATCAATATCCTTGAAATACAAATTGTCTATGAAATAGAAATTTGATTCTGGTAATTGAAACAAACAAACAAAAGATGTAACGAAACTTTCTTTTAATCAGTGAACTAATGAGATCCTAGGGTCAGTGAAATAGATTTAAATCATATTTAAATATGATTTTTGGCCGAATAAAGTTATGTTCACGTTGGAAGTAACACAATTTTCTATCCTCGGATTCAAAAATTTCCACTGCGTTTTACGTTTTAAGGATAAGGAAACAAATTCGGTTCCGTGGGTGTAGTAGAAATTTTCCTGCCATACTGATTAAATTTTCAGGTATACTCAAATCCCATTAAACACTTTCATTGTATTAACGTTTTCTTCGTTATGTTTACTTAATATAAAAGAGGCGCCAATTTTTTTTCCCCATTTTACCATAATTTTAAGTATTTTAATGAGCTGTTTATTTTATTATGTTTCAAGTTTGGAACTAATTGATCGAGACGTTTTCGAAATATAGGTGTACTGATTTTTACAACTAAACCAAGGTACTTGTATGTGCAAGTTAATGTACCTTTCTAACAACAAGTTAAGTCAATAGTGAATAAGAATAAGCAGAAATTCAAAAACACAAATCAACCAAAATCTCTGACCAACTACGAACATCGAACATATACTATTCATTTTTCTAAGGAATGTGCAAATCAAACTATTGTGGATTAAACGCCAGGATAGGATATCAGGGTTACTGGAAATTTCATTCTGAACTTAACAGAAATATAGTCTGATTGTCTAACAAATATTAGGGAAAAGCGTGTCTACAACGCCTCCGAAATTAAAAATAAAAGTTTAAATTTTTGGGTGCTTAAAACAATTTAGAAAATTTACCACAACTTTATTTTGTAAGATTATTTTTCGAAACATGCGCTGACTAAAAAATGTAAAAATAGGTATTTACAATCTAATCACCGATTCATTTATTTCATTTGGATTTTATTAGATCTTACAAAGTTTTTTTGTGTCAGATAAAAATATTGTTTATTATAGAACATAAAAAAAAAACTTTCAATTAAATTTTGGGTCAAAATGTGTATCTTTTGAAACATGTCTACCTGATGTACTTGCGAACTTTTTTTTGAAAGGTAAAGTTTTGGTATAATATAAAATAAGAAACGTATGTTTTGTAAGTAATCACATTTTGACGATTTAGTGACCGATTTAGGGACCGAATTAGATGAGTTTCACTTTGAAGTATCAAAAAAGAAAATTGTTATTGTACAAGCTGGATAGAATGTAAAAAGTACATTTAAAATATTCTTCAAATACATTTCAGTCCTCAGCTCTGGAATTATAATATCAGCTTAGCTGTGTCAAATGTAAGGCGAGCAGGTGCATATGGCAGAGGTAAGGAGGAATACAGTATACCTTTTGAAGTGAAACTTCTTTACCGACCTTCTACAAGTGAGGAACAAAAAAAATAGACGGGAGTAAATTGATTTCGTGACGCGGAGGATGAAAGAAAAATGATTGGGGAGGGTAGTTAATGTTGGTTAATTCTAATAAGAAAAGTTTTTTATTGTAATAGGAGAGTAGAACCTTAAAGTATCTTAACGATCCTGGCAGTATTGCTTCGATTGAGTGAGCTCTCTAAAGCTTTTACACTCCTATTATTCTATCCAAAAAAGCTAGATTTGTCTGAAATGGCTGCTTTATTCTAAATACTATCATGAAACTGATATTATATGGCTCAAACTGTAAGAGAGAATGATTATTGCTCCTCCTCGTAATGAGCTATAATTCAAAATTGTATTATGAGCCTATAAAGTGGATAAGAAGCGAATCCAAAAATCCAAAACTAAATATTGAATCTGCTTTCTATAAGTGAAGAAAATGTTCAATATTCCATTGTCTTTGTAATGAGGTATAATTCAAAGATGTATCTTGATGCTACATAGAGTTAGAAGGGCGAAAAATGGAAAGATCACGCAAAAAAAACAACATATTTTCAGGGTAAATAACTATAATAATTTCTCTTAACTTTTTTTGTTATTAGTGTAAACAAGTAAGGAATAGTCCTTTTTGTTTGTCCAGTCATGTTCTCATCCTAAACAGTTTCATATTGCTAGGGTAATTTTTGTTAAAAGAATTTTTATTTTTAAAGTAAACTTAATCTAAACTATTAAAGATTTCCCACATGATAAATTACTTTTAAAAATGATAAACTCGCTGATTAAATGGCAACATAATGAAATTAACATAAGAAAGTACTAAAAGAAGTGGTTCAACAATTAATGCAGTATTTGCAAGATATATTGAAAACATTCAGTGAAATGTTCACATTTCTTATATTATTAATCATATGGACATTTAATAATACCGATGATAATATAAACTAAAATTTTAGGAATGAATAGTAATAAGAAAAGTAAAAAAAAAAATAAGAAAATAAAACCATTATTGTATTTTTGTAAAATAAAAATTATTAATTATAAAATTTTAACACATCATTTCATTTCTGAAGACTCAAGACTGCCTCAGTTTTTTTAAAGCAAAATTAAGCTTCACGCACAGGCTTGGTTAATTTTCGTTTCTTTAGTAAGTCTCAAGTAATCAATTGCATTAGTCTGTTGGATAGATCTATTGTTTATATAAAATTAAGGGAAGATCTCATGTTTGAACATGTATAAGGTGTGCTTAGAAACTGATCAATCCTTTTGACTTATGCGAAATATGAAATGTATGACGTGTTCATCATATGTTTTAAATGGTTCTTCCTTCAGAGTGTATCAAAAAATGTATATTATATTGCTCTCTCCCATCCAAAGGTGTATTAAAGTAGACCTGAATATTACATACAGTTGAAATAAATCCCCTCTTTCCAAATCAGTCCGGAGTAAAAATAAGGTGAGATGAAAAAAATAAGTATAGCTCAGAGCGAAATTGTTTTTCCTTGTTTCTCCTGGCAAGGCTAGCCCGAGAGGAGACGGTGGAGGAAAGCCGAGAGAAAAGCAACCAATTTTTCGGTCAACTTATTTTTCACATATTTCCCAGGTCCCCTGTTCGGCCGAGGTGGGCTCGCCCTATATCCCCGGCTGGGGGTGGTAACTTTTGATCCCTCCCAAATTGGATGGGCCTTCTCGGATCGCTGACTCAGACCTAACGGCCCTTCTGTATTCTCCACCTTATCTTTATTTTATTATTATTCTAACATACCTCCTTCTCCATTGACTTCCATGACAATGGAGAATTAACATCTAGAGTAAGTAAAAGGAATATTGCAAGATCAATATTCATAATCATTAATAAATTAATAATGACGCCTTTCAAATCATTGATCATGATTAAACTTGTTTTAGATAATATCAGATATTCAGGCTTCGTTTCTATTTACATGTACCTGACCCAAATCCACGAGGTTGAAAGAAAAAACTAGAGAACCCCCAAAAATTCACAAGTTGTGTGAATCTATCTGTTTTTAGATTTCTAGTTAAAGGTGCAAAAAACCTTAAAAGATTTGAATTTTTACTGAAATTCCTCCTCAGTTTTATAACATTGTTCGGCCTAAAAAAAAAAAAAAAAAAAAGCCATATAAGATAGAT
>NW_027114231.1:151851-182070 GCF_000696795.3 Halyomorpha halys
ATAATTGCTACAATGTACCGATGGCTCCGCTTAAGTTGTAGGCCTTCATCATTGCTAACATTACAAGATACAAGAAGATACATTTTTCATTGTATCTTTTTATTTTTATTTCTAATATATTTATATACGTTTTAAATTTATTTCTAATAAAAGTATTTCAGAAGGTTACATAAAAACATATCAATACTTAAAATTATGTCAATGATTGTAATGTGTGGAAACTTTGGCATAGAGATTGGTTTTATTGTATTTGTAGCCTTCGTAATCCTTAATTTTTAAAGAAAATTTATTAATTAATTTAAATTTTTTTTAGTATGCATCAAGAATCAGAGGTTATTATAGGATATCATTAGATACAGCAGCCCAATTTTCACATTACAAAGCTAATTGTATCAGTGACACACAAAAGCAATGAGTATTAGCACTGTAATCCATTCATACCATATATGTGAAAAATAAATAATAATGATAAAAAATAAAACATTAAAGTATGGTATAATTAAAAAAAAAATAAATAAATAAAGATAAATCAAAGTAAAGTATGTAGAATATTTTTTAATACGAATAAAACATTCTCATAGCTAAACAATTAGGTTAATTAATGCAACTTGGATGTTAGTTTAATAATTATTCATTTCATCATCGATTGTGGATCGACTGCATAGAAACAAAAATTAATTTTGTTGATTTCTAGTCCATTATTTTTATCAAAAGAATTGATTGTTTTTATAAGAAAAATCTATTATTTGTATCTAAAGATGTTAAAGTATCATTTTTTACTGGTTTTATTTGGACATCAGTAAGTTTCCCAACCCCCCATTTGTCCAACAATATGTAATTTATTATTTATGATTTCAATGAAATCTTTTAGGTCAAGTATTTTGTAAGACACCGTAGCATTGGGCTTATGACTTCATTATTTGTTGTGGCAGAAATTTCATTCACAGTATTTGTGGTCCTGAATTAATAGAACGGTAATCAATTTCGATTATAGAGGTTACCTCTATAATTTTCACAAAAATCTACTAATTTATTTGAATAAGGATAAAAATAATGAACTAGAAATTTACAGAATTACTTAATTTATCTTCGCATGTAGTTAGATAACAGTAATCAATAATATGCAAGTAATAAGTTCACAATATTGAATAATATGGGATTGTGAATAAGAGGAAAGCGAAAACCAGAATTTGAAACTTCATAACATAAAACTTGAAGCTGATATGTCTTATTTATCATCACTTGTTTAGCTCCATAAAATCTGAAAAGCACTTTGTATCCTAATCAAGACATTGCTTGCACTAACTCCACCGCAAGAAGTTGACTAAGTTTTAAGTCGGCGGCAGGTTGTGTGTAATTAGGGAATGAAGAGATAGCCTCAAAGAGGGCGCCTGGCTAGGACACGCACGCCGTACTCGCAATTAATCACTGAAATGGGAACACTTTAGCAAGAGCTGAGAGCTAAGAAAGTTGTGGCTGATAGGACTCAGGAGGTGGCGGAGAGATCATTAAGAAGCCCATTTATTACGCAAAACACAAAGGGTAGGGAAGGCACCTGGGTCCCGAAGAATGGGGCCCCTAATAGACCTAATCATCCCACATGGTCCCTCTTGCATCATTTGGACCAGGAAGAATTGAAATCCTATCTTCCTCGGCCAGCCGTACTTCCTCTACCCATTGTAGTCTCTACGACCCGGGTTGTTTCCGCTTTTTTAACATTTTTTAGCTACCATGTGCAGGTAATTTTATGATGCTAAGTATTTTTTAAACAGTTAATGATATTTAGTCACTGGCGTTGCGAATTTAAGTCAAAATTAGATTACACGATATGTTCACGGTTGGGTGTGAAAAGAAATTCTGTAAAAACCGCGAATTAAGAAATTTTCGTAATTGGGAAATATAATTATAAGTAAATATAAATTGGGTATAATTTACTAGTATCATCTCTGATACTAACTATTTTAACATAACTTTAACAAATTATTTGAGTTATACGTTTAACTTAAGGCAGTTACCGATGTTAAGTGAAATAATTTTTTTTTAACGAGAGGGCAGCAATTTGTTGTTAAATTTACTTCTTGTCTCATTTGTAGACGGAATCATAAATTTCCGATCTGTAAATGGATATGTTGTTTAGAACCCCATTAAATTTACGTTAATTAGTTTCTTAATTTTTTGTAATTATTATGAAATTAAAAAAATAAATATCTTTATTAATGTCTGAGAATTAAAAAAAAACCCTGGTTATAAACACTTCACCACAATCAAATAAAAAAACAAGCCTGCCAAAACAGATTCATTTTAGTAGCATAGGTAACTGTAACTGGGGTTTCTGGGGTCATATAGCAGATTAAAATATTTTCAGTTTTGACACATTTGGTCCTTTGTTACGGATTGAGTATTGATTTATTGCTGTCTTCATCGCAACCTGTTGAGAAAGAATATTATTAAACTGGGAAATCAATATTGGTTCCTTCACAATACATTTTACATATGCACGGCATGACTGTTGACAATGATATTAAAGAGAAAATGTGGTATAACAATTAAATTCTTGGGAGTTTTGTTTGCTACCTCGGAAGTACCCCTAGAGCTGCAACATGTATTTGCTTGATCTATGCATTTTCACACATTTCTGATACTTTTTCTTTTTCAATAATTACATAGAGGAATATTGGTTTAAAAATTCCTATATAATTTTAAATAATCCAAAACTTACCTTTGAACAAGTATGTTTTGGCTTTTGGTAAATTCTATTCTTTTACTGCTAAGTTCAATATTAATTTAGCTTAACAAAATGCTCTTCACAGATCGAAAATGGGACTATTCATTCTAGAGAAAATTAAAAAGTAAATTCTATAATGGAGGAAAGTTACAAGCATTGTTGTGGTAACAGTTTTAAGGAATAGTTGTCTGTAGATAAATAAATTGACTTTGTTTAATTGATTATTGACTAATTAGGTAATTAAACATATGTGGGATATACTTATTAACAAAAAAAATATTTTTACCTAATGTTTTTAATGTTTCATAGATATTGATATTTTGACCTGGGCAGAATAGCCTGCATGGAGTTTTAGAGTTGTTAAATTATATGTTTTCAAAGTGGTATTGAGGTAAGATAAATTATAAATAATAATATTAAGTATTTTAAATTGTTTGTAGGATTATATATGTAATAGAAACTATTTTGTAGTGGATTGTCCCAGAAGATGGCCGAATTGGCCAAAACGTTGGACGTATAAGAGAAATAAAAAGTTTTGAGACTATAATGGATAGAGTTTGAATTATTTATTTAGTAAATTCTAGTAATTTTGGTGTGCGTCCCACGAAGTACATTTGGCCTCAAGCTCCATCAGGGATGTTTCAGTTCTCAAAACAATATGAATAAATTACATTCATCCGAAAACAATTTCCTAATACGGTATATTACAAAATTTAATCTTCTGAAAATCTTTGGATTCTTTTTAACGTAACAATACAATACATTTTTTTTAATGAAATTAAAGCACATAGTAATAGTTTTACAGCTTTCTTGAGAAACTTAGTTAATCTGGGCAATATTCAATTTCTTCCTCATTACATTAGAAAAAAACATGAAGCTACTTAAGTGCGATGTTCTAACTGTGGTCTGCATTTATGTGATCTCAGTCCTGATGATGCCTAAATGAGAAGAATGTTCAATTTTAGTTATTTACAAATGTTTGAGAAACTAAGGTTTGTTTTTTAATCTTCTAATAATAACGCAATCAAAGTTTATTTATAATAAATAATATTTAGAAGTATGAACAATAAATGAAAAGCTCCCTCTAAAAAAGTTGTAACTGGGGTTTCTGGGGTCATATAGCAGATTAAAATATTTTCAGTTTTGACACATTTGGTCCTTTGTTACGGATTGAGTATTGATTTATTGCTGTCTTCATCGCAACCTGTTGAGAAAGAATATTATTAAACTGGGAAATCAATTTATTAAAGTTGTTGTTTTAGAGGGAGCCCTTTAAACGAATTTTTCTCAGTTTGAGTCGGCTCAGATTATTTCGTAAATATCTTGAATTGGTCCAGTAGCTGGAGTTCCTTCTATTTCAATATTGGTTCCTTCACAATACATTTTACATATGCACGGCATGACTGTTGACAATGAGGCCTTCACGTTCGCTGAAGATACAATAATTTTCCATTTTTTATGCCATCATGCCCAATATAGCATATGAATACTGATCAATCATATAAGGTATAATATAACCACTGAAAAAAACAAATTAATGAAGATACACTAAGCATAACAGACCCTACTCACTTTAAATTAGGAAAGATAGTTACATTAGCTTTTTATATATATTTTTTTCATTACCATATCGGTCTGGTGAGTCATGCATGATTATTATACAACAGTTCAATTAACTTTTAAATATTGACCACGTTGAGGAATAGTCTTGTGCAGATAGCAATTTAATAGGAAAAAAATATTCTTTATTTATGTAAATTGCTATGAATGAGTTTTTTAATTAAATGTATTTTTAAACATACTTTTAGGTAGATTGAATTTTCAAGACTCAGGGTTTTATGATTTTAATGTCGAATAAAAATATTTTTCGACTTTTCCTTTACATCTTTAGTCGCAATTATACCGACGAAAACCGTTCCCAAAAATTCTTTATCGTATTATTTTACTACAGAAGGTGGATATTAATTAGTTCGAGTAGGGAATAATTATTTCAGAACATAATATATGTAATTAGTTTTATTCATTCTTTTTTTTAAAAAAATTACGGATAGATAAGAAATATGGTTTCTTATATTGACTTTGCTTTGTTCGATGTATGTTATTATGATTTATTTATTATTAACAATTTGGTGATTGACCAAACCCGTACGTATAATCAAAGAGTGTGCGTTATTGAAAAAAAAAAAAATCAGTAAGTATAATTGCTACAATGTACCGATGGCTCCGCTTAAGTTGTAGGCCTTCATCATTGCTAACATTACAAGATACAAGAAGATACATTTTTCATTGTATCTTTTTATTTTTATTTCTATCATTTTATCTTAACATAGTTTCATTTTGTATCTTTTTAGCCCTGATGAAGCCCTGCAAAGTGGGGCGAAACGTTGGAAAATAAAATAGTTGTAAACTATTTTTGTTTCACTTGTGACCGCAACCCTGACCATCTTCCTACATAAGAATAATCTTAATATATCGAATATAAAAATAATAATATAACAGATATCGACTGAAAGGATAATAATATTTTAACGTTCCATCAAACAATGAGGGGCTCAATCCTTGCTGCTAAGCATCTTAGGATCCTCGACCGTTTCTCGAAATGGAGGCAATTACCCAGTCCGGCCAACATAAATAGCTGATTAAGTCACTTAGGCCGAAGGAGATTGGAAGGCGGCCAAGGGGTGGCTCACATTAATAGGTCAAATCAGAGCTACTGCAAATTTAATATCAGGGGGGACAGATGGGGCGGACATTACTATTCAGGGGGGCCCAGCGGACCCCTATATAATATTTAGGGGCCCGCAACTTAGCGGCAACAGTCTCAAATATACATGAGCTCTCTTCTCTGTCTACTCTCTCTCAAGGCACCGGCATCTTACAGGAAACTCTCCTAGTCTTTTTTCTACACAGCTTCTATGGAAAGATCATTATCAATGCATACAAGTAAAATCCATAATCGGAGAAAAATAAATTCTATGCATAAGATACCATCATCTCAGAATAAATTGCATGTATCAGTTATTCTAGAGGAAATAACATTGATGTAGGGTTTGATATAAGTATCCATACTGTGAGTTGTAAGACAAAACATAATAAGGTACATATGATTATTAATTATTTTAATTCACCGATATCAACAAGTTGAAGTATAATTAAAAAACTACAATTACCGTTATGATTATTATAAATCTATTTTATATTAATTATTATTAACTTCTATGTTACAGTGTTTATACATCATGGCCGATTTGCTTTATTGTATTTACTATGGCATTGTTTACATTTTTCCTTAAATTTAGCATAATCCAAGCATTTTTTTATCTTAAACTTAAATTTGTATGGTTATTTGTTAAACTAGTATTTATGAACAAATATGCAAGGTCTTTCAGTAGTAAATGTCTGTAGATGAAGCGTAAGGATATATAACCAAATATGTAGTTCAGTCTCAAGTTTTCTATGTTGATCTGTTATGTGTGATGTTATGAATGTTTTACAAGAGGAACACGTTTTTTCTGAACTCTGACTAAACATTTTGTTGCCATTTTCGAAATTTACGATTAATTTTATATATGATAGCAACCAATAAATGCTAAAATATTGCTTCATTAGTTGATCAGAGCAGCCAACAAAAAGTAAACATGGAGAAATGGATAGATATTCGGCATAATTCCATGAAATGAATCCTTCGGGATTTCATAAAAGTTGCTTCTTTTCATCAGCTTTTCAACTTAGCATTACTAGTTTAATTACGACGGGATACATATGAGATGTAAGGTTAAAGAATCATTTCGGGCTTACGACAATACGAATAGCTTGTATTATTTTCGTTCTAATTTTGATATCCAACAATATGATGTTGGTTAATTTTCCTGGAGAAATGTTTCTAAACGGGATTACTACTGTACTTTTTTTTTTTTTGAGATTGAAACGAAGGAATTACCGTGGTTTTTAAGTTATATGCCGGCTTGTTATTGTCTACGTTATTCCATTTGACTAAAAGTCTGGTATATCTAAGTACAGCGAAAGGTAGTGAATAGTAATTGATGTTTTCAAGGGCTCATATTATACGCGTTTACTAGTTTTCCCTATTCTGTAATTATTCATGGATGCCGTTCTGCATCTTTACTGTGTTACTTTTTACGAATCTCTATTAAGATGTAGTAGGTAGGGTAAATGTGACTAAATTTTCATTTGTTGACTTTGATATGTTAAGGGACAAATGAAAAAGAAAGCCATCAGAAAAGGAGACGAATTGATATATTTGCCTAGTTTTGATACCAAAATATATTTCTTTTTCACTAATGAGTACTATACTATTTCGAGTTATAAGATTTGATCAGATGAATACAATAAGAAAATTTAAAAAATAAAGCGTTCTAATACCCCCATTTTCAAAAAGACTTCCACATTCGTCACGGTTTTCATTTACCACACACTTTATCCTACAATACTTTTCGCATTCATCATTTATACTGCCTACTATCATTTTATTCTTTGAAGTACCTTTGCCTCCTTTTCTTTACCACTCCGTATAGCGTTTCCCTCGATTACGTAACAACAAGGAATTGTCTATTTGAACAAACCAATTAATTTATTTTTTGTTGTTTTTTTAATAGTTTTTATGTTGTCATTATTATTATGTTGTATGTAATTTAGAGTCAGTTCGGACTGGGAGATACAGAAAGATATATGTCTTAGCAAAATTGAAAAGGGCAAGAGTCGGCAGGAGTGAGCTTTTAGAAGGAAATAAGAAATAGGCAGTTGATAAAAAAGCTTTAGTTAGGATTTATGGTGGAGTAGATTATGCTAAAATACCCCCACCCCTCCGTATCGGAGTGGTCCCTTCTGATAAGATGCCCCTAATTTATACCCTCGGGTCGGCAATTTTTCGGTCAACTTACTTTTTCTCACATTTCCCTAAAGTTCACGCTAAGCCGAGCACCCTCAGGTGGCTTATTGCTCTCTCGTGTGGACATCTCCGCTTAGCAGGGACTTAGTCAAGCCCGAAACACGTTTAGGAGGCTCTACTTTTGTATAGAGAATTGTTTGGGTGATTAAGTAGGTTATACTTTTATGTCTTCACTCCGTAATATGATTTTATATACATTAATTTTAGAAAGAAGATCTTAATATCATATCTTTTTTAAGCAGTAAATTTCGAAATTTGGAATTATCAAGTATGGTCTAACGAAGTCAATTTATATATCAGTAACAATAAAATAAAAAATGTCGTTTAAATCGGAATTAGTAACGTCTGACATAACATTGTGTAACTCAGAAATAATGGATACCAGAAAAGATTAGTACCATAAAATACTACTACAACAAAATATTCCCTCACAGGTTTATATAGAAACAACGAATACTAAATCGTTTTTTGGTTCAGCGCTACGTAGTAAAGTGTTTTTCTAACTAAAATCTCAAAGTGTCACAATAACCTTCGGACTCTTGTCTTCAATTATAAGAATAAAACGTTATTTAAAAAAAAAAAATTCAATTTTCTTGATAATTTCAACAGTCAGGAATCAGGTTGATACTTAGATGCTCATAATTGAGCTTATTATTAAACGCCTTCTCCAGACCTTAAGCTGTCCTATGACATTTTGATTTATTGCCGTATACAAATTTCCAACTAAATATTGCCAGTTTTAATAGTGGCATTTTGGTAGAAAAACGTTTGATTTTAATAATAACACCAACTGATACAAATGATCTTTACAGCAGTTTATTTTAATCCTCCAATGTCTCGGTCTTTAGGCCATTATCAAGGAAACAACCTAAAAATTGTTTAAATATTATTACCATATTACTCCCTCACATAATACTGATATTTTTTAACATACTTCAGTTATTGATAATATTAGTATTATATGAGGAAGTAATATGATATTAAGGTGAAAACCATGTTTAGGTTGTCTCCTTGATAATGGCCTAGTGGCCAAATGCTGGGGGATTAAAAATGAATTTTTGAGAGTAAAGTGGTTCGTTTGTAATTGGTGTTATTATAAATATAAACCACTCTCAAACAATTAATTTATAAATGTTTTTATTTAATTTTTAATTGAACGTATTCCATATATTGTACTTTAGACTGGACTTATTTTCTCTTCTGGTGCCGTCCTATAGACCAGTATTGGATCAAAGCGTCCTACAGGCGCTAGGCAGCACCGAGCGTATGCCAGTGTTGCTGAAAGCGGATGCCAATTTCTTGAAATGTTAACACAAAAAAAAGTTAAAATTATAATAGCAAATATACAGTGCGTTCCAGCACTTACTCAACCGCTTTAAGAATAATTATGGCGCCTTTTTTTTATATTTCTTCGCTCTCCAAGCGAGTCGTGAAATTTTCCTGCCACAACAATGTTACCGTGACGAAAAAAGTTTGGAAATATCTGCTATATACTAAAAAAATGCAAGTAGGGCTAAAACTTCAGTATATGGTACAAAAGTCTAACACATTATAAAAAAAAGGTAATTTTTTTGTTAGATTTGTCACGATTAAAGCAAAGCACAGATCTGAAAATAGGAACTTACTTGTATTTTAAAATTCTGGTGCGGTACGCGCACCATAAAACTTTCACTTACTATAAAAGGGCGTGTTTATGGTCTCGCGTGGTAAAAATAACGAACATCAACTGCCAAGAATGAAACAGTTCGACAAAAGATGACAAAGTGGTATAATTATGAATTCGATTGGAAGAGTTCGGGAGGTCTCGGCTTTTTCCGATTCGTACTCATTTTTTCCCTTTCGATTATGTATCAAATTCCTTAATATTTTGTATTTATCCATTTCCTATTATTACTGATGTTGGAGACTGGTAATTGTTTTCAAATATACGAAATTAAAGGAAATTTGTTTTTTAAAAAATCATCATTTAAGCCTGTTATACCATTTCAGCAAGACTAAGCTGGTATAAAATTTTACATTCCTTTACCGAATTCCATTATAATTTATAGTGCTGTTTTTGAGAAAATCCTAATCCTCCAGTTGGTCAATTTTAACGAAAAATTTGCTGCAACGTCCCAGGTATGCCCTAATTTGAGACTTTTTGTTTTATAATTAGAGGACCTCAAAACGTGTATTTCTGTCGAAACTCAAATTCCAACTTAGGCAACAACACCTCTCTTACTATGTACTCCATATATTTTAAGTAAAAATAATAATATAGAAATCTATCTTACTAGAGTCTGATCTCAGATCATGCAAAAATTAATAAAAGGTGTAAGGCAAATTATTAAGCTTATACTTTCTTCTCTTCTATTAAGAAAACTGAGTTATTTAATTATTTATTATTACCAAGTTATTATTTAGATAATGGGATCCTATAACTTGGAAGTGGAAATCCAAAATCCTTCATAAAATCCTTAATGCTCCTTAGTTTGTCACAAATCAAGTCATCTATCAGGACCTCAATGTTCCATATATTGCCGATTTGGCCAGAACCAGATACCATTCCTTCCATAATAAACTTCTCAACCACCCAAATCCACTTGTTTCTAACCTGGCTTCTCTTTCATTACCTAATAATCCTCCTAGGCGTCTGAAAAGAAGATGGCCTCGTGATCATCTCCTCTAGAAATGTTATTGGAGTTCTATCAGTGGGTAGATTCTCCACATGTTTGTATCATGTCACTATGTCACCTACAGCAAATTTACTTGTTGTATATATGTGTATACAGTTGTAAATAACAATAAATAAATTATTTAAAAAAAAAAAAGTAAAGAAGTAAATGAAAAAAATGGTTTTAAAAGATATATTCCAGTGCCAATAGTCTCGAGACCGTCAGGCCTCATGATAATTTACGAGCTGCCTTCGATATAATGAAACTATAAATATGGAGAACTAGGAAGACTAGCAGCTGCTCCATCGATTCATATTCTAATAGCGCTGGTTACATTGAATACTTGATACCTTACCCCTCGTTTCCCGGGCGAACACTTCCGGTTCCGGGTATGGAGGGGGTACAGGTAGCAGACAGAGATAGAGATAGGAAGAGAGGGGCCTCACAAAAAAACGTACTCTTTTGTAGGTCGGGCCTAACGGGTTAATGTTTTAACAGCAGTCTCCGTGTGAACATCGTCCACCGTTCGTTCCTAGGCTGTAAGTAGTATCTTGTTTTTAAGTTTTCCCCTGAAATCTGAAGTTTTGAAAATTCGATAGCTTCGAATCCTGATTTTATTTCTTTTATGCTAATAAAATAGGGAGAAATTTGATAACCTAAACCCAACAATAAAATAAAATGGTGTTAGCCAATTGGCGTTTTATTAATTTTCTGAAGTAATAAAACTGAACCTGAACTATAAAAAAATAAATGAGTGAAAATTATTTATTTCAAACTCAATCCCATGAGATCTAACTGCTTTTGGGAGACACTTATTTATATCATGAAAATCTGGTACATAACAATAAAAAAATAAATAAAAAATATTTTCTTAATTTCCAATTATTTATTATTATTTAATAACTGAAAAATGGTCTTAAACTTTTTCCAAATCTACACCCCAATTTAAGTTTGAAGAATATTTCATCAATATTCATCAAGATTAATAACTGTTTGATAATAATTGTTCGCACACCATATAGGATTATTGCCAAAATATTTATTATAATTGTAGTAATTTAGTTTACATAAGCACATTTATCTAAAATATTTGTACTTCAGTCAGTTGGTGTTGAGAGATTTTTCTTTTTTAGCCATTTCTTCTTAACCAGTGATATTGTAAATTTAATTGTTCATAAGTGTGTGGTAATATCTTATTTAAATTAAAACATAATCAATTCAGGAATTATAAAATAAGATTTGAAATAAAATATTTAGTTGCGTTTTTTCTCAATCTCCATATGAAGTCTTATTAAATTTGATTCTCCTTGGTTATTTGACTCGTGTAATATATATATATATTTCGAGCGGCCTTCGATATAATGAAACTATAAATATGGAGAACTAGGAAGACTAGCACCTGCTCCATCGATTCATATTCTAATATTGATTAGAATGTTTGTAGAATGATATATACATACCATACATGAAAATCTTCATCTTTAAATCTGAAATGATAGAAGATATCACTTTCATATACCCAAACCTGAACAGTCACATATATTATATTAACAGTCACCTTGATAATTTTATAATAATAATAATAATAATAAAGGCCTAACGAACCCTAAGGTTCGATGCCGATACCACCAAACGCTCTCTGCATACATCCTTCGAGTGATGCCCCTCCAAACCCAATTGTTTTTATAATATCTAAAATTTAGATACCTTTTTAACACCTTGTTAATTTACACCTAACACCTTGTTAATTTTAATATCTAAAATTTAGTTCCCGTCGCTTTTAAATGCTTTATTTTTTTCTTAATAGTTAGTCCCAAGTAGGGGAAGAAAGTCTTAACAAACAATTTTACATATAGATTTATTTTTGAAATTTACATGATATTCATTTTTGTCTGTATTTCCTTTTCAGTTATTGCTGAAATAAGATATTTTTAACTCGATAAGATGGTTAAAAAATTTTTTACTGTTTTATAACCGGAGACTACCTCAGCTTTGCTACCAGAAAATTGGATGAAGTTTTTGAAGGACAATAAACTTTATCGACAGTTATAAACCTTACAATTCAGAATAAGGTTCCTCTGACCTTGTCATTGTATACGGTTCCTAAAAACGAAATAAATAAGTATATTGTTACTTTTATTTCCACAATATTTTTATTTCGTTGTCATTATAACGTTAAAACTTTAATATTGCCCAATGAAGTATCTTAAAGAGTTTCGGTAAGTTTTATTAAAAAAAAAAACTTATTCCTCAAATTAAAGAATAATTTTTGAGCTATAATTATTATCACAAATATTGCACTTAATGCCAAGAGAATATCTAGAATTTCATAAAATTCCTTTGAATACGTGAATGTTATAAATATTGATTATGTGACATAAATTTTGACATCTGAATTTGTGATTATTGTCACACTGACTTAATAAAAAAACAATAATGGTGTAGCTTGATCCCTAGATAATTATTTTTTTTAATATTCATCCAAGGTCGTCCTGATGACACACTTTACACCTTCAGTAAACTGACTCGACAGGCTTGTCCCTGTCATAGGCATGCCAAATCACGAATTTATCTCCAGAGGGCAGAGGTCATCCGGGATGACGGGGAAGGGCAGCTATATCCGCCGACGGAGGCGGAATATCGGAAGAGGTGGGAGAGTAATCTCTCTTACGATCTCGAGGGCTAACGCTGTTGTCTGAGTCGCGTTAAAAGCCGGCCGCATACATAATAGATGAGCTAAACTGTTGGCTACTTTCTCAGCGACCCTCTCTCTCTCTTTACCGGCTACTCTATTTAAATACGTTATAGAAACCCTCGACTCAATCTCAGTTTTTTGACAATATAAGGAAATAATGAAATATTTAGGAGATAAATTGCATTTCTAATTTTCATTCTTAGATATTTATAATTCTTTTATTATCGTTATGAGCATATTTTATCTTTTTTGTTTACTTCATTCTGATTTGGCGCTAGTCAATATAGAATTTATAACTGTGATGAGAATGGTTTTTAATTTCAATAAAAATTATCAAATTTGAACTTCTGTTCTGTTAAATTTATAATAATTACAATGAATATTTTTTACTTATTTTAATAATAATTAATGTCGTATTATTTTTATTTGAGACATTATCGATTATTTTAAAATTTAAATTACTATTTTTAATGGAAATATATTACAATCTGTAGCTAACCCAAGTGAATGAATTACAAAATAAATAAGTAGACAAAAAAAAAATAAACATCATACATTCAACCATGTACATTTACACCGAACATCATATCAAGTTTATCTCCCGATTAAGGAATAGTAAAGCAGTTTCTAAAGACCCCAATTCTTTTCCCTCAACAGCATCAATAGTATTGAAAACCAGTGGAGGATAGACGCTATGTCAGCAGTAAGTACTTGAATTGCTCGGACAGAATTTCCATCTAAAAATAATAAAATTAATAATATTAAGTTGAAAAACAATGAACTAAATGGTATTCATGAAAACTGTCCTGGTATTAATATGTTCAGTGTTATTAATTTCGATTCGTGTGCAAAATTATCTTAAATATATTTTTTTAAATTCATTATAATCTTAGATTTTTGCCAATAAGAGGATGAAATGTAGGTGTGGTTTCAATGGTTATTTACCTGACTTCTTAGTTCTGATGTCAGGTACATAACCATTGTAACTTGAAAATATTTGATTCAAAGAGATCCCTCGACCAGTCTCCTTATATTATTTATGGCCCGATTATAGTGTTTTTTGAGTTTGTCTCAATGAGAAAAAATGTATTCTGCTGACTTATAAAGCAAGAAGCACTTAATTTCCTCTTCCTTCACTTAATATTTATATATTAAACCTGTAAGTAGGTAATCTCCTTGCAATGTTTATTTTATTTTTTAAATTATGTTTTATGATATTAAAAAGAATTAAGAAACCCGCAAAAAGGATTTATCTGTGTTTTCGGTGTTTTATTACTTTTATTTGTTTTCGTTTATTATATATGAAACCCAGCCTCATTACATGTATATTTCAACAATTGAAGTACTATACCTGCAATTATATATAAATTTTTTTTTAAAAATTCACATAATTGTTTATTATCGATAATTTTAAGTTATCTTTTTCCCATTAACGGTAAAGGGAAGATTTCATGGCCGTAAAAGTCAGAAGGATAATAGTATAGAATTTAATACCATATTTTGCTATCCTCTCAAGACAACGTTTGATACCTCTTTAAACATTATTTTTTTTTTAAATGTTGCTCACTTTTGGATACTAAATAAAATGATTTTAACAACATTGGTGTTTAGTACTGGTAATAACCAAAAGTTCACAAAATTATTTCTCTGATCTGAATGTGTTCTTTAGTGCCATCTAATTGGGCAAATTACTTTAAAACTTATGAATTCTTACGTTCAGGTCTTTTTTCAGGAGACCCGAAGTGATTAATTTTTTTATCTTTTAATCTTGTCTTTATTTCCACTTTAATTAATTTTTTCGATTAATATAGATCATAGACTCTTAAATATTTGATTTTTCTAATAAACATTGATTGAATATTCTGCTTAGTGTTTATAAAGTAATATATATAGTTTCATTTGATGACATATTAATGTCATAAAACCATTTTTTCCTTTTATTAAACAAATAAATAATAATAGTTAGTAAAAATATATCATGAAATATACATTCATGAAGCACCATTACAATTTTCAAAAACTTTTTTTTAATAAAATTCTAATAGATGTTATAATATTATATTATGTTGGCTTTTCTGTCTTTTAATTTTCGGCCATTTTCAAAATTTATGTTACATGTGAACATTTATTGATACAACATAAACCTACTCTTGTAATTCTCGGTCGAATATTTAAAAATATTTTAAGTTTTTTAAAGATACTAACTTTTATTAAAAAAATTTTAACAATATTTGTTAATGAAACGCTTTTTGAACAATATTTTTTTAAATGAACATTAATAAAAGGCAATTATATGATTTATTGATATTGTATTCTATTGTCAACATATTCTAACTTCTGATTGAAAGTATAGGTATACAAAGAGCCAAAAATTAATTTAATTTGAAAAGTTTGTGTACATCATCTCCCGCCCCTTTGTGTATTCTTTCTCCCTCCTGAGACTTCTATATATAAGCTCGGCTCTGAAGGAAAAACGACACAACAATAAAATTCACCCCCGCAGTCCGAAGACATAAAAGAAGCCGTAGACAAGAGCTGGTGCCCATCTTATTGCTATAGGATAGGAAAATGGTTGTGACTGACCCATATAGGTGTGGGAGTGGGGGGTGGGTGGGGGTCAAACATGGCGCCCCTCGTCCACCCCCTATTGACATTTTTCCATTGGCTGTGAGTGTGAGTGTGTGGGGGTGGTCGCTGCTAATTGGTGGCCGGCTGTCCAGTGCCTCCCCTCTCTACTAGGCACCCCTGCCTGGTCCTTCTTAGGGCTCAACGCTCCTATTATTATTTTTCGTATTATTCATCCTATTACGCATCATTTAAATTCTATTAGAAATTTGAGACTTATAATTAATTAATTTCTATTACAAAATATAAAATAGAACTAAAAATAAGTTATTTGATATCAGTGATACTCCAGCATTTTGAACCTAAAATAGAATGCAGCAGCATATTGATGGAAATAATAGCAATAATTGAAATTTATATATTAATATTATAATTGCAATAGTTCACATAATTAAAATCACAATAAGAAACAAATTTAAATACTTAAATATTTTTATGATTCTATACTTATATGAAAGAAAACACAAAGCGGCATAGAAATAAATAACCTTAATTAAAGCGCTGAAGTACTACTAGAAGAACTACAAATCTAGAGTAATGCTTATTTATAAATCTATTTTCGATTATTTTCTATTCATTAGTACATGCATTAATGTTGAAAATTACATTTATACGAAAAACAAAAAAACCTTATTACAGTCTCTTATATGAAGTTCTATGTATATGCTAGAATGTTAACTCCACAAATCTAGTTAAATCTTATTATGAAAAAGATACATTTCTGTATTATTATATATTTACCTTTGCTAATTAATTTAATAAAATGGAAATAAATAATATACGATCATTAGAAAATGATCAATCACTTTAGGTGGCAATTATTTTTACAATATTATAGCGATACGGAGACGTTGTTAAATTTGGAAGCTAAATTTAACCTCTTGATACAACTTAACAAATCAAAACATCCTTGATTGTTTTTAGTTGATCAGAAATTAAACTACAATAATATTTGAAGAAACTTGAAAAATTATCGCATTTGATAGTACATATGTACTTATAGCAAATTAAAAACAATAAGCACGTTTTCCCAATATTGCAAGCCAAGCTTAACATTAAATCACCTCTAAAGCTTCTTATCACTTTATAATAAATACCAATTTTATCACTTTCGAATTAATCAGAAATGTGAATTACCTCGTCTCCATCACCAACATGAGTTGTGGGTACATCACCCAAAGGCAATATACAGTATTGAGTCTTCTTCAGAGAAGTTAGATCAATATAAACATTTTTCATCATCTTCTTGGATGTTATTTAATATGACCTTAAGTATTTTTTATTATATATTTTTTTTATTATCTTTATTGGAATTTACAACTGTACATAATTATTCTAACTTAAGCCTTATTGTTGAACAATTTATAGAATTTGAATGATTTCTTAAAAATAAGAAAAACTAATTAAATAAAATATTTTATATTTTTAAAAATATTGAACTCCATTTTGCCCTCACGTTTCCTGCATTAAAAATAATTCTCCCTCCTCCCCAAAAAATTGAGTATATTCTGTTAAATGGAAATTAAGTACCGCACGGTCTATTACGCAGCTTTGCGTTGCAAATACTTATTTGCCGGCGTCAAGATTGTTTTTTCAAAACATTTTTAGATGTTAGTGAAATGAAACTTTTTGAAATTCTTCCCCCATAAGGACTGAAAACATACTTTGGGCATTCCAACAAAAAAACGCAGAAAAAAAGCTACAAACTCTGGTTTTAATTTTTATTCTCCATTTTCTAGCCTACTTCCTGATATTCTTAGACCACATTTTCAGGCACTAAAAATATAATTTGGAATCGAATATATTTTTATTACATACTTGAATCATTTGTGCTTTTATCAATTATTATTATTCTATATTTATTTTGTTTTATGAATCTAAAGTCAGAATGATTAATATCTATTTATTGTCAAAAAGTTATACTTGTGATACATGGCAAATATCGTTAATTATGCTAACTAACCAATAACATAAATTACCTGTAATAAGAAATATCAAAATTTAAGTAATCTTGTTTATAATCTTTAATATTAAATTTAACTTTTTCCAGAATATTATTTTATTTATCTCATTCTGACAAAGTTGTTATGCCATTAAATCAAAGAAATTTATGCTATATATTGTTTGTTTTACGCTCGGCATTTTGTCCAATGCTTGAATATGTTTCATATCTGTTTGTAAACTAAAACATCAGAACTCAATAACTTTGATATTCTGAGAATTGTTAAAATAACTCTGAGAACCAGCTTTTGCGCTACTGATGATTCATAAAGTTCCTCAATTTTTATTCTAGAGCTGCGAAAATAATCATTACCGTACCAACGTACCACAGCTCAAATTCTGTTGACTTATTAAACATTCCATTGATATCTTTCGAACCAACATCAGTAACAGCTGTAATTTCCCGATAGTAGCATCAGCTAACAAGATTATAAAGGCTAGGTAGGAACAATTAAGTTTATCAGGAGACGGTTAATGGAGTTATAAGTTGTTCGTCAATTATAGGGGCTGTGATAGGTGACAAATTAGCCAGAGGCCCCTGATAAGGCTCCGGCGAGAACAAAAAGGCGATGGGTAATTAATATTGATAAGGGAAGAGATAAAGTTGGAGGCCCACCGGGATCATCCATCTTCATCCTCCGCTCCTGCAATCGCTAGTCCCTGGTCCCGGTATTCAGGTCATCTATGTCGGGAGGATGACCCGAAAGGCAGGTAGTCCATTCATTTAAGAAGCGGTTAGTATGTGTAATATTAAGATCATGGATAGGAATGCAGATGGACTATATCAACGGTATTTTTCCATTTCAATCCAACTATATTATTATTAGTATTATTATTAGTATTTTTCAGAAATTTTGCTTAACTTTCAAGTATTACATAGTCGAAGATTAGGAGGTTTAAACGTTTTAAGCACCCTTAAAAATGAGGTTCTGCCGTCATAGTAAAGTAAAGCTAGTTTGTAATTTTCTATAATAGATATTAAGTGTATTACAGAGCTCCTTCCGTGCCCATTTATAAGTTATGTGTCTAGAAAATTAATTAATAAATATTGCCGATTCTATAGTGTCTTCCCTATAGCCATTTCAAAGCAATTATAAATTAATGGTTGAATAAACAAATATTGTGTTGAGAGGGATTATAAACAATCGAAATGTAAATCCGATATTGATGAAATTCTCCGGAATAGTGCGGGTTGTTTCCTAATTGGTCTCGTAACTATTTCATTTAAATTAGTCAATTAGTTTCGCTAACCCATGCTTAAATATATTTTGATTTGCACACCTATATTTCGAAAAAGGCTCGTTCCTTTTAGCCAAAATTTGTAGGAAAGTTAGAGATGGGTTTTTCATTTTCAATTTCAGGCTCTTTTTAAATATTATTTTATTTAACTATCTTAAAGTCACGTTTTAAGCTAATATTTCAAAAGTAATATAGGACCGTCGCTCTCCGGGGGTCTTAGCGGGGCGGGTCCGGTGGGAAAGGATTGCCTTTTTTGTGTTATGATCTCTCCTCTTGTGAAATCGTGACACGTCGTACATCGACAAACCTACTCGCTATAATTGTCTGTTTAAAGATAGCCCAATATAAATTAAAAATAACGTTTAATAAGAGTAATTTTTGTTATTTTAATCATAAATATTGTAAAAATTGTACAGACAGAAAAAAAATGGCCCTACCTATAAACCTAGTGAACAGTAATTACAATGGAAAAAGAAATGCTAATACAATAAAACTGTAATCAACCTTAAAAATTTATACATTTCTCAAGAAAAAAAAAAATAAATAAATAAAAAATCTACGGTCATGAGAATCACCCATATCCATCGAGGAGTAGATAATAGTATGATAGTAGTGTATATTAAACTGCCATGGTGTGATGAACAACGTACCTCTGTTTGGTTAGATTTTATTTAGCTACATGAGGGTCCTAAGGGTTTGTTTTGAATGTTGAAATAACTAACATTCTAGCAGTAATTTGTGGCTCTTTCTTTTGGTATTTGATCTCCTTAATTTTAATTATATATAATTAAAGTTAAGGAGATCAAAAACCATTACAAAGTCAGTGACTTGAATAATTGTTTTTAATTAAAACGATAGTTGGTTTTTTTTTTTTAATTCAAGCTCTAAATGTATTATTCCCCACTCCTTTCTATCATTTTCTCGTTTCTTTGTTCAATATTTAAGTTAAGTTTATTTATGCTGCTGTTAACATTAACTGAAATAATGTATTTGTACAATGCTTTTCCAGCAGCAAGGTCAAGAGCGGTACATAGAGACAATATAAACAAAAACCACCATGAATTACGGTAAACGGTGGAGGAAGGAGGGGAGCCGTAGGCTGTTCCGGGAGGGGGCTGGAGGGAGGGGAAGGGCCTCAGCGGTCAGACGACATCCACCTGAAGTAAGAAGGCTGAGTTTTGCCGGAGTTATTGATCTGGAGTAGTGGCCAGTCGTTGCGCATGTTGAGGTCCCAGATGCCCCACTACACTGTAGTTAATGGTCTCTCCAATATAAATCTAATATCCGACCCTCATCTGTCGTCTTCCTTTTTGGTCCTCCGAGGTACAATTCCCTGCTCTCTTATCCTCCGCAACTGTCAGAATGTTGGTCGAATGTGGAGGAGATCGTGAATTTTCCTCTAACTAACAATTAACAGTAATATTGATGACTTAGAATATAACAATTACTTGCTTTTTCGATGACTTTTTATTCAAAAGAAATAACATCTGAAAGCAATGAAATTTTTCTGGGACTATAGTTTACATCCAGATAATCCTAATCTACCTATACAGTTTAATTTACACTCTTCAATTGTTGAAGAGTGGAAACTGGTATGTTTCCTAGGTCATATTAGTAGTATAATCATTGGTACCAGTCCTAAATACACAGAATACAATAACGTATGAATTAATCAATGAATAACAGAATAATAACAAAATCACTAAACTTGATAAAATATAGTGTTGGAATATTTAGTTCAGCTCTGTGGGCAATGCACTATGACTCTGGGTTCGAATCCGGCTGTGGCAGATAATTATTTACTCTGTTAATGAATCAGCTTTGAGGTATCGGGAAATCTTCTGAAGCACACCCATCCTCTATAAAGTGGTTTTCGCCTAATTGGTGAAAAACCTGGCGTTTGAGCGTGGTCTGCAACAAATTACCTCCTTGTATAACCGTTGTTTAAAAACAAGACACCCTAACAAAGTACTGAACCCCTTAGCCTTCATGGGTTCTAGTGCTTCACATTATTATTATTACCATTAATATTTTAAAGTGAAGTATAAAAATATATCAGTGGATAGCACCAGTTAAAACATCCTGACTTTATCAATTGATTCTAATTTGATAAGTAAATGGTCCTTATTCTTTAGTTTTTATCACTAATTAATATCTGGGTTAAAAAGGTATGTAAAACTCATGCTCAATAAATTTCTTTATCTTCAATAAAAAAAACTATTTCCAAACGACTTCCTGAGAACATAAAACAAAACTTATACAGGCCTTGGCCTTGACCAACGTACCTGAAAATATCCTTTGAAGCCTGAACCAGATTGGGATGAGAACCTACTCCATAATTTAAAACTATTTTTAATTTATTTAAGGATATTTTTAAGTAATTACTACCCCTTGTTAATACCTCAAAATCTTCTTTAGAAGGGGAGTCAGAACCCCTTCCCCCACAAAATTATTTGACAACATGAAAACTGAGGAAAATCGTGAAACAAGGGAACCTACTTCAAACTGTGAAAATTGTGGTAAAACATTATTAAAAAAGGTATTTATACTCAAAATTATATACAAACGCTATCTATTTCTAGCAAAAATAACAACTTTTGGTAAAATTCCCGAAACCACAAGTTGAGAAATCCTCTCAAAATTGTTGAGAAATTTTAGATTTTGTCTCTCCCTTTAGGTAGGGTGGTAAAATTATTTTAGCTCAGAAAATAGCAGAAATAGGTAATTTTTTTACAAGTTTTGAAATTCTGAAAAAAAAAAACGCTGACTCCCTTCGCTAGATAGTTTTTATAATCTACTCTGTAAAACATATTTTTTTTGGGGGGGGGGGAGAGGACGAACCATGTCGATATCAGCAAGTTATATTGCTTGTAAAACATTGATTCCCCATTTTCCAACTTATACTACTTTGCCGGCTATCGTTAGAAATTATCTTTAGTCACATTCTAAAATAAATATATTTATGTGTCTTGTACGTTTCATTCCAATTTTTCTTTCTTCTTTAGTTATTTTCTGAATACCATATAATTTTGACTAATGTTAATTTGAAATTGGATAAATGACCAGAAAAGACTGAAAATACACGAAACTGCAAATTGACTCCGACTATTGCAACACTTGCTCGACAAACGGTCGAAACTTCCAATCTATTACAAAAGATTAATCTAGACTATAATAAAGCCTATCTCGACATGCGGAGTTGAGCTTTGGGGTTCCACTAAACCATTGAACTCCTCTCGTATCCAGTCCTCCACCCAATATCCTTCGTAAAGTCCTGAATGCTCCTAACTTTGTCACAAATAAAATCTTTCATAAATACTTTAATGTTCCATATGTAACCGATGTAGCCCGAACCAGATACGAATCATTATAAACTCCCTAACCACCCAAACCGACTAGTTTCTAACCTTGTTCCCTCTTGCATTCCTCCGAGGCGCCTGAAAAGAAGATGGCCTACAGAGCTTCCAATGTAGAAATATTATGCTACCTATGGGTAGTTTCTCTACATGAATGTATTACTCCATTATGATCTTACATCTAATTTACTAAATGTATTTTATGTAAATCTAGTTGTAAATACCAATAAATAAAACAAGAAATTGGCATAAAAAAATCTATACCTGTTATACTTTCTTTATTTAAAGTGATCAACAGTTTCATAATAAAATTAAACTTAGAATTTATCTTGTTGAAAACTTGAAACACTTCAAACGGCAATAAAAGGGACGAGATCTGTTACAATTAGGAAGTTCTATGCGTTAAGTGCTCCTAATTGTTTTGACCCATCCTCGTGAATATTTCAATTAGTTCGCACAAGTTCTAACTTACTGTCCTAAAAAAGCTTTCGACAGAAAACACAATTAATCAGCACCTGTGGATTCATAACTCTCGAGAAAAAACAAATTTCTCAAAGAAGACGAAGAAGCCTTTTCTAATCTCCCTAAGTCACCCTAATATCTTCCTTTGTCTTTCCTTCTATTGGTAAATTTTCCCACTTGATGTTTTCATTATAAAAAATCGATTTTCGATTATATATTTATTAGTCACTTAATCATTTTTACTAAGCATTTAAGCCCCCTTTCAGCTCTCCCTCCACACTTAATTTCAATTCATTCATTTTAGAACGTTATTTCATTGTTATATTCAAGCATCGTAGTATTGACTTCACTGTTAGTTGTGTATCCAAATTACTCCTTGAATACGGACGTGTTTGCAGAATTTATTTACTTAATACAATCTCAGTTTTGAGACAATATGAGACAAATACTGAATGTTAATTAATAGCATTAAAAAAAAACTCCAGACTAAATTATATCATAAATAATTATGAGAGATAGTTGACCGTGGATGATAAATGAGGAGAAGATGGTTGGGGGTGCGGTCAATGAAACACAAATAAGTTAGTCATACTTATTTGTGTTTCATTGACCGCACCCCCAACCATCTTCTCCTCATATATCATAAATATTTTTTATAAGTTTAATTTTATAGTATTTGATAATAAATGGCAGTATGTAGGTAGTACTGATAATTTTAAAAGTATTGGTTCGATCTGCATTCACCACATCAAACCAGTCTTTATGATGACAATGGTAACTTCTTACGAATATTTTCTTGAGTTTAGTCAGTAATTCTGTGGATAACAATTAAAAATTGGATTTTATTTGTCGATTTAGATTATCAATTTTCAAAGATATTTTTATGTTTAAGATTGGATTTGAATCAAGAGAGTGAAATAATTAAACAGGTATTTGATTCCCGCTGAAATAAAAAAAGAGCTGTATTTGAGAAAATTGATTATAAAATTGGCGCCTCCAGAAGTCGATTTTAAAAGCTACCGTAACATTTCAGGCATATACCTTCCTTAAATATGTAATTTTTGTTTCGTACGACTCTAGGTTTTTGAGCTATGCTGTTCACACACGGACCTTTTTGCATGGTTTGATTATTTTGACTTAGGTTTCGTCAAAACATGTATTTCGGTCAATAACTCGAATTCAAAATTTTGCATGATCACAATATTAATATATTAATATTATTAGTATCTAGTCCGTATAAAGGTAAGTGAAAGTGATGACCAGATATCATTGATAAACGAGAATATTTGAAGAATAATATGGGAGGCGGAGTGACTAGAGTTATTGAATTAACTGATAAAATAAAAATCGTTACAAAAATAACCGTATGGTAAATAATTTATTTAGAATAAATATATACTTTTTAATAAGTTTTCTTCAATTAATATAACATTGTATTTATAATTTATTTTATTGTATAATAAATTCAGGTGATTACTTGTCATATTATATATAATTGTATATACTTGACAGACGTGAGCAATAGCTTAAATTTATTTTTAACTTTTTATAAGCGATTTCTATTTCAATTATAACTTTCAAATAACGTGTCAGTCTATTTTAAATTTCATCAACTGCAAGGAAGTGTTCCTAATGAGAATTCTGATACATATTAACTCGCGAACAAGGGGAGATAGCTCAACGATTCATACCCTTATTGGGAAATCAAAATGGAAAATGAAATAAGCTAAATGGAATTGAGCGCCTCTTTCTAACACAAACTATATAATGGGAAGATAGCTGCTCTTGAGGGAAATGGGCTCTGGATCGTTGATTTCCTGGAGGATCCACTGACTGCAGCCTGGACAAATTGAATATGAGTCACTGCTCTATTAGATAAAACGAAATCTTCGGCAATTGGGGGTGGGTCGGGGGTGTTTCCGAGCCATTGGTCCAACTGCCTTCGTCCAATCCCTCGCCCCTGCCACCTATATCTAGGGGCAGTTATCTTGTTCCATCCGTCCATATCACCCATCAGTCCAGCATTGAAAAAAATAAAATAATGCATTGATATTGAAATAATTGTTAATGATTTAATTTGAATAATTTTTTTAATTATTTTTTTTTATATTCTGAATTCCTAACACCATTATCAACCTGGGTCAATCTGAAAAGACAATCCATTCTTAGTGCCTTGGAGTTTATTAGGACGTTAAACCAGGTAAAAATTACCTATTATAAATTTTTTCCAATAAAAGTAACCCAATAATTTTAGGCAGAGAAAAACACAACATCGTTAGTTTGATTTTGGCACATCTGACTAAAAAAAGTTTTGATTTCATTGCAGACGTTTTTAATTAAAATGAGTAAAAATTAAATTATTGGAAACATATATTTAAATGAATTTAATATTGTTATGGATTATTTTTTTTTTGAGGGGGGAAGGGAGGATGTCTTCACGATTCGTCATTATATTAACAGTGATGTCTTATACTATTTAATCAAGTAATACGTCGATTCATTCATAGTTAACTTGACTTTAACGTCTTATAAATTGACGTACTTCTAGTATATATACATTTTTTTTTGGTTGGGAATGTCCTGACGATTGAAATGTTGCTTATAACTCATTTGAATACTAGTATTTTTCTACATTTTTAATTATCTAATTTTAATGAATATATTAATTAGTCTCTATTTATCTATTAACTTGTTCTTTGCTTTGTTATAGTATAGTTTAATTATGTTTATTTTACTAAATATTGAGTGCTATTCATTCCACTAGTTCATGAAATAAATTTATCAAACAGATATTAATACTATTTAACCACAAAATTACTTTTAAAACTTCTAAAAATATATCTTTGCCTCTCATACGTTATTATTCATCCAGATTGTTATGAATTTTCCCTTGGAGGACGATGCAGCTGAAATTATGCACCGAGGCATGATATAAATTGCGAACAAAGAGGAAGGACAAGTACAAGAGAGCAAACAAGAGAGAGAACAAAGAAGGCGATATTAGAAGTTGCCCGGACACTACAAACAGCGGTCTACCGCCAGCTCGGCCTCTCCAAACATCTTCCCCTTTCGCTGTTTGCACTATCCCCCAGTTCCTCGTTCAATAGTGTCTTAGCATCTATTATATATAGATCGATGTCACAGGAATCTCTTTTTATTCTTTGGAATACATAGCTCCTATTATAAAATACATGAAATCGTATCAAAATTTTCTAAATTAAATCCGGAAGGTTGTTATGAACCATCTTTACCGTATCATTCTTAGGATAGATTTATTAAATATGTTAAGAATGAATTCAGTGTAATTGCTTCAAGACTGTGCAATTCATCACTGATGTCTATAGAACGTGATGTATTTATAGTAATAGACTTTGAAGAAGTAATTCATGATTTTACTAATAAAAAAATCCCTTTTTTTTTGTTCGTTATTTGTACTATTAAATAAAATAGTGATTTTAGATGAAGTCTTTTTTTTTTTTTTTTTAAGGCAAAAAGCAGTTTATGAAGTGATTTTTCCAGAACTATGAAAGAGAAATTGATTGCAGGATTTTTTTTTTTTTTTTTTTTCTGTCAATCCTCTACTCTTGAAAGTCTATCTCACAGTGTCGTAGACCTGAACTTGGTTATAGATGGCCATGGTCGTAGGGAAGATTTCGCCAAGGGGGGAGCAGACCTCAGCCCAACACACACACATACGTACATACATCCATCATTTTAAAAAAAAATATTTTATTATTTTTTAATAAAAACAATATTTTATCGAATTTTTTGAAGTTTGAACTAGATTCTTGAATCTCATAAGTATAAATAAAATTATGACTAAATTGTTACAAATATAATTTTAGTTATGGATGATTCATTAGTTAATAAACATTGTATTCATTACAATTTAGTTATTGGTTTATTGATAACTAATTTATATCCAAGTCTGCAATATGCTTTATTAAACGTTTAAAAATAAAAATAAGAACATAATTCCGTAATTAAAAATGATTTTGAGAGATATTATTCTATATAAACATCTCACTGATGAATATAAGTGAAGGCTGCTATAGATTTTTTGTTAAGGTTTTCTCTGGATGAGATGACTTGCAGAGGACTCACGCCATAACCCCAGCCCCGAATTGCATTAGTGCAAGTGGACCCCCTCTACAATAGCCTTTAATAGAGAGCGGCTCTCTGTAGCCATGACTTGTGTCGGCGATTGATCGCATCTTGGATGATGTTGCATGTTCTGTAACCAGGTGGGGCTTTTTTGAATGGTATATAGGAAATCCCGAAACCGTAGTAATACAAAATAATATGTATATTAGATAAATTAAATAAATGCTAGAACCAAGAAAATATTAATAAATCTTGGAATATTTATATTTTCCATAAATCTTACCTAATTCTTTTTTAATGATTAAAACGTCGAATAGAACCCCATGTCTTAACATCCATTAATGTACTTCTTACATAAGTTTGATTTTTTTTTCCTTGTACGTTAAACAAGAGAAGAAAACAAAAGAAACAAGTTTTGAATTAACAGAATGTTGATAGTGGATTTTTGGTATATATTCAAGCAGATTCATAAAAATAAATCCTTCCAAAATTTTACTGACAGAATCATGGGGTTATGGCAGGACTTGGGTCGAAAATGGTGCGTCTTAAATTTGAGATTTAACTTTTTTTTTTCTATTGTTATCATACTTATACTCATTATTGCTTATAAAGGTTTTCCAAACAAGTTTAGGGAGAAGAAAATTTTTTTCTTTTTCTTTAATTGTGAGAAATGTAAATAGCATACCTGACCTATTTATATTGTTCACCATTTTTTATTTTTTTAACTATTTTCAAATTATGATTCCTGTAGAATATATAATACCATTGGTATAATAGCCATGTAATTGGCTAACTCTATTAGTACGGTGGTTGACCCAAAATCAAATAAATACGTTATTATTATACTAAAAATTGCTTATAAATAGGTTTTCCATAAAAACAGATTTAGGATAAGGACAAACTATAGAGAATATTCCTCAGATCTGCAGTAAGTTGGGAAATTCGGTCGAAATCGTTAGGAAACATTCGATTTTTCCTTCTCTAATAGTTGGTCTCTTGGATAATTTTCTAAATTTTATAGCAGGTTTTCTCTTGACTAACGTCGTTGATCTTTGTTGTTTTATTTCCAGGTAAAACAGTAAAATACCTGTATAAATTGTTCTTATAATCCAAACATTACAATTTTAAATCAAGAAGTTTTAATTTATTTATTTAATTTTGAGTCACTTCAGATAATTTCTGGATCCGCTCCTTTAGGTTTAATATTACTGAATTTCTTCAATATTGAAATTATATCACAATACATCTTTATAAAATGTCGAAAGTACCATTTACATTACTTTGTGTAAAGTACCCTTCCTAATCGACAAGAAAAGTTACAACATATATCCACGGGATTTAATATTGAAGTCGAAGGAGTGGAAATAAAAGACCGAACATTGACGTAAAATCAAACAAAGTAATGCATGCTCCTATTCATTTTTAATCATAACGTCCGAACTACACCAAAACCTATATTTTCTAAAAATTCATAAAGTTACTATGAAACCCAAAAGTTGAATATTTATGATTTGATATGTTGTTTGGGTTTGGATTGAAATTAAAATTTTTAATTTGCGTGCTCGGCAAACGAAGTAGCGTAAGTCTCCTACAATGTGAGTTCTAATAGCTTCAGAGACACATTTTTTCAAAAAACAGTTTTTTTTTTCCAAAAATCGAGAAATCACCATTTTATGATTTTATTTTGGGATATATCAAGGAAACTGTGAATTTTTTACACGGAAGACCATTATGAACTAGTTCAAAATGAATTAAGTTAGTATCACTTTGTGCACTGAAAGAAGTCTGTACTACTTGAGAAATCAAACTTTATCCAGATTTTTAAGAAATATATCTAGTAATAGATGATTAGCAATCAAGATGATAAAATATTATTCATAAAAGGTCTTTTTATCGCTTCAGAGCAGCATAGAAAATAGTTTTACAGAATTTTGACATTATACGATATTCTTGCATTACAGCTACAACTGTACATATTGTTTTTCTATTTATTTTAATTATCGCATCAAAATTATAGTGTACAGAAGTGATTAGAAGATAAGATCTATTTAATTTTCGTTTAGAAGCCCTTTGTGATGCGAGGGGTTAAATATTGGTTTTTATATAATGATTAGAATTCGATGAGTGTTTGGTGATAAAGCATTGTGGAGAATAACTGATATTTCTCTAACAATGATTATATTGAAAAAAAAATGGGTATGATCATCACCATATCAACATCAAACTAACTCAAACTTATGCAAGGTTAACAGTGCTATATCTTATCCTAAACAGAAATTCTAAACTAAAACCAGAAACAACTGTTCTTATACTTAAAACAATCCTCAGACCACTGCTGATGTACGGCTGTGAAGTCTGGGGAGCGGCATCCTTCACGAAAAGGAAAAAACTACAATCTTTTCAAAATAAAGTCCTAAGAATCGCAGTTAATGCTCCTTGGTTCATAAGAAATAGCCAATTTCATCGGTAATTACAAATGGAGTCAATAGAGGATTATATCAAAAAACGGTTCATGAAGTTCCACTCCCAGTTGCCGACGGTTAAAGGATTAGTGACCTACGACCTGGGAAACCCAACCTCAACCCAAAGACTGAAGCCCAGACTGCTGCAAGATATTCTTTTATAAATTTTTAATAAATATAAAATTAGTTCATAGTCACACTACCTCTATTTACTTATTATTATTATTATTTTTTATTTTATTTTTTTCTCTCTTTTCTTCTCTCTTCCCTTTTTCAAATTAACTTGTTTCTTTTTACTATTATAAGACAATTGTTAGTTTTATTTAAGTGTACCAATATAATTATTTTTGTTATTAATTTTACTTTCCTCTTTTATTAAGAAGCATTATTCTTATCTATTTTTTTCTTTTAATAAGAACATTTTATATAGTTAGGGGTGTCATTTGTATGACTATACCTCCTCATAATCAACTATTAAAAATTATATATAATATAAGTTATATCAACCATGTAAGGCCCACCAGGCCGATCTGGTATAAAAATAAAAAAATAAAATAAAATGAGTATGATCAAAAATATTTTTACAATCCTTGGATTAGTCATTAATTCTTTGATAATTAAAAGGAAAATTGTAGGATGATAGTCCGGGTGGCTGTGAATAAAGGTATCAAGAACTTAAAAGAAAACTATTTATTGTTAACCAACGTTTCACCCCACTTCTCACAAAAAGAAAATCTTACCCTTCCTATGGTTAGCCTAGAAAGTGGGAGACACTTTTATGCCTGATGTTCCCCTTTTCACTCAGTTGTCCGTTGTGTTACAATCTGACAGGTAGATTATCCCTATGTTTATTGTTTATTTCTATCAGTTTTCTTATTATCTCCCTTTTACATATTACTATACCTCACCTATACTATGTCTACTGTTCCTATCTGTTCTACCTTTTACACCTACCTCTTTACCATATTTATAACTAATTTTAATTAG